>NC_061061.1:2427737-2517332 GCF_021917145.1 Hypomesus transpacificus | reverse complement strand
GCCTCGCGGTCAGCCTGTGCTGCCCTTCGGCGAGGAACAAGAACATCCTGAGTGCTTCAGGGAACTGACAGGAGAGAAGAAGACATTGTGATGAGGAGAGGAGGAGAGAGAAACAGATGGAAAAGCAGTCAAAGACGGAGAGTGAGAGAGCGGAAGAGAAAAAGAGAGAGGGAGAGATATGAGAGAGAGAGACACTTTAGCTGTTTATTGTCAGAAGCAAGGCGAACCACAATCTCACCACCTGTGAACAATAAAAGAAAGAAGGAGATTGAGCTGTAAACAATGAAAGAAACAAGGGAGATTGAGAACGACCCCGAGGTCGCAGAACGCCTGTTCTTCACGCCACGCTACGCTCCAGACTACGATCCACGTACGCCTGAATCAAGGCGTCGGTCAGGGTTAGGGTTAACTGATGCTCTGCTTGAATCAGTGTTAAACCTCATAATGTGATAATGTGTGTAACTGAAACCCTATAGCCTAGCTTGAGTGGAGCATGTCTTCCCAGGCTTTGAAGCACAGCTGTGGACCAGGGACTGGGGCTTTCAGCTCCTACGTATGGGAAAACGTTGCTCGGGGAACCTGGAGGAACAAACACACGTTGCACGCAGTTTAGACCAGCTTGGTTCCTCACTGTGGATGCAGCGCAGTCCTGTTCTGACAGTGTCCTCCTATGTATCCTGTATGGAGTCAGATGGCTGAGCGGTGAGGGAGTCGGACTAGTAATTCGAAGGTTGCCGGATCGATTCCCCTGAATAAATGTAAATGCAAATGTATCATGTCAACTGAAAAGAATCCACAACCGAGAAGTGCTGAGTCACATTTGGGAAATGTTAGGATCGGTGTGCGTGTTCGGTTTCTGTCGTATGTTTTCACTCTTTTCAGCGACGGCCTTCCTCAAACGTCTAGAGCATTTGGGATGTATGTCTTTGTCATCTGACAACCACAAGTGTGTGTGTGCATGTGTGTGTGGGTAAGCAAGCGCGCTCCGGCACAAGGCACCGAGTGCGTCTGCGGTGTGGGAGATGAGCCAGAGTGATACCTCTGTGGTGTGTGTTGTCGTTGGCGCGCGGAACTAAAGATCAAACATCTGCCTGGCTCCCTGACCCAGATGGTCTGTGAGGTGTGTCTGGTGCTCGTCTGCTGCCTCTCCCCACCCCCCCACCCCCCCGTTTCAGACATGCCACATACAGCAGGTCAGGGTCCCAGAACGAGCTGTGTTGACGTTGGACCTTCATCAAGCAGTGTTCGAGATCCTCGCTGGGTTCAGCCAGAATGTAGATGCCCCTCCTCCCCTCCTCGTCATCATCAGAGACTCTCTTCTGATTGCTATCAGGTGCGCTCCATAAACCACCAGAGCGTGTGTGTTTCCGTGGTCTCAGATGGTGCCTATCCTATACACACTGACACAGTACTGCTGCTGCGGCTGCCGCCCCCTCAGGCCCAGCCCTGAGGCGTGCTGCCCCCTCTGGTGGGTACGGAGCGTCTGGGGTGGAACACCTGGTCCCCCGCTGGGGGGCAGAGCTCCTCCTGCCTGCCCGGCTGTCTGTTCCAACACGCCGCCAACTGGACGCTCAGCGCTGCTTGTCGTCGTCCCGGCATTCGGCCTTGTGTAAATCACCCCGGACACATTGTGATTACCACAGACTCCCCAGGGTCTGGAGCTGGGGCGCGGGAGTGGGGGAGGGGGACACGGTCTAGGCAGGCAGAGCGAACCAGTCCCAGGGAAAGCTCTGGTTGTACACATGGCTGCTTGCATTTGACACCAGACACTTTCCTTCAAGCAGGAAGGGAAAGAAGAGGCTGTGGGGTACGAGAGGTGGGATGAGGAGGCATCCTGGTGTGTGTGTGTGTGTGCGTGTGTGTGTGTGTGTGTGTGTGTGTGTGTGTGTGCGAGAATGAGTGTGGGGAGGGGGTCAAAGAGGACGCTCATGCTTTTTAATTAGGTAAGCAGAGATAGTAATCAATGGAGGAATGTCTGGCACATGAACACATAACAAGAAGATGTCATTAACCACACGCACGCACACCTATAATCAAAGCTTTTTCGCAGCTTCTGGTTCTGTACAGTACATGCATTTAACAACAAAAACCTTTGCAAACACATACGCTCAAGTAGGATTCTATTCATATATAGGGTCCAACCAAATGCCATAGATAATGTGGAATCAGGAAGCAGCTTGTGTTTTATCCATGGAGAGCTCAATGACGACAACCCTCCTCAGACAAGATGACCGCACAGTATGATCCATTTAAAGATGTTTGATGAATTGAAGAGACAACGCACTCTGTTTTACGCCATGATTTACACCGTTTCTAATCAAGAGTATGATGAATTGGAGGAGCAGATGGATTCTGAAGTGACATGTTGCCCTGACCTCAGAGACACACTCTCGCACTAACAATCACGCACTCACTTACTGCATACACAAACACATTGATTCTCAGGAGTGTAATGTGGGACATCTCTTGAAGCTTTTCTCTCGCTGCGGGATTTCTCTCTGGCATCCAGCTGCAGAGCCTCTAGTTATCACTCATTACACCGAGACAAGCAGATGTCTCCCAGAGATCAGAGGATAGAGTGTGCGACAGAGAGAGAGAGAGAGAGAGAGAGAGAGAGAGTTGGACTGCCTGTTAGTTTTACTATCTGCTGTGATTGGCTGAAACACACAGGGCCTCTCTGGGATGTAATCCAGCAGAAAACAGCGGTCAGCCTTTAACCAGATCCAGCTGTAACCCACCTCTGTACAGTCCAGAGCAGCACATCAGCTCATTGGCTGGATGCCCTGTGTCCCATATGAGTCATATCGGCTGGAAACACTACTCAATATCTGCCACCTCACATATCAATGGCCGAATGCCCTGTCCCACGTTGTCCAACTCCCCTTCTTATTGGCCCGGTGTCCTGTCTCATATTGGCCAACTCTTTGCTCGATTGGCTGAACGTCCTGTCACATTCGCGTCTCCTTCCTGTCCCTAAACGTGTCTCCTCCCGAGTGTGTGTCTCTCAACATTAAAGATGAAAGGTTGAACCTCGAGAATCCAGTAAACTCACCCAGCCATGGTTGTGGAGAGAGAGTGTGTGTGTGGATGGTGGGGGGGAAGTGGGGGAGGATGGGGGGGGGGGGGAGGGGCAGACAGTTCATGCTACCTTCCGCTCGGGTTCTCAGAGGCAGCAGTAGGACAGCAGTTGAAAGGGAAGAGCTGCGCTCCACTGTGAGGTCCACTCATCCTGCTGCTACGATTGGGTGGGTGTTCATCCTGCTGCTATGATTGGGTGGGTGTTCATCCTGCTGCTATGATTGGGTGGGTGTTCATCCTGCTGCTATGATTGGGTGGGTGTTCATCCTGCTGCTATGTTTGGGTGGGTGTTCATCCTGCGACTACGATTGGGTGGGTGTTCTTGGTGTGTATTATCAGGCATGTAGACTACAATATCATCAAATATGATCAAGTATGTAAAAGAAAGAGAGAGACGCATTTGGGTTACTATCTATTTAAGCAATTAGTGTCTCCACACGCATATTACAATCTATAACAACAATCGTACAATTTTCTGTGTCTGTGGCACGATTGTCTGGAGAAGCAGGCATTGTATGAAGTTACAAGTCGACAGGTGTCTTGATCGGGACCCAAGGACTTGCAGTTGTTTGGATGAGTGGTTTGTGTTTGCAAAACAATTCCTGCAGCAATAGATGGATGATATCTATGAAAAATAACAGCAGAAGCAGATGGATCCATGGATCTCATGTGCTGCCAATGGGAACTGTCGTAGCGTTTGCTGCCAATGGGTGCCACCAATGGGCACTGGACTACTAAGCAAAAACTGCCTGCATTTGCCAAATCAACTACCCAACATCTTACTCACCAGCTGCATCACAGGCGCAGCACTAGTTTAGTAAAGGTGTAAAAAAAAAAAACACATTTGGTATTTCATTATTCATATATTTTTTAGGTGTCATGGCCTAGCCTACTATTAATTTATGAATGGCATGATTTGTTTATTTAGTAATTTATTTGACTCCGCCAACATAAATAATTCCCCAACTGGGCTTAGACTGGACTTTTGCCAAGTCACAAGTAAACATTCTCGTACATAAAAGCCTGCTATTTTGTGTAGGTCTACAGGTTACCCAAATATTTGTATTTATGTGTGTTAATTCCAAAACAGTAAAAAGCAACAACATATCATGGTTTGCTTGTTTATTTAAGAAGGAGGAGGATGGAAGAGGTTAAGCAGTATCTGTCGGTGACTGATATCCACAGGGAGTGAGGACTAAGGGAAACAGCAGAGATAAGACAACAGCAGAACTTGATGCCGTCTGAATGCAGTCCATGTGTTGGAGATCATCGCAAGTGACAGGAAACCAAAACGGGAGGAAAAGACCATATAACTGAAATCGGCCTCCATGTTTTTATGGAGTACTCACACGAACAAAGTCCTTGATGCTTCAGCAGAGCATCATATCAGACTTCCTGAGCCTTAAATTCAGAGTGCTGGGGCAGTACGGAACTAGGAATCGAAACACAAGAGCGCGTCAAACCGATAGAAATGACGATGACGGTATTCGAAATTATCATCAGCCAATCCTAGTGTTCATGCATAAACATCCTGATAGATGAATCTAATTGAAAGCTTCTTGTTTTTGGAACTTCCGAATTGACGTTTGACTCAAGGCTGGAATTATACAGAACTGCATGAATCCTGATGTCGGTGGGCGGTATCTATTTAACTGAACAGTCGACTCTGGGTGTGACGCACGTGGGGTTGTGACAGAGGTACACGTTTCCGTGGTGACTCACCAGGCACCTCATCACACACACACACACGCACGCACACATAGATGACGCTGATGCTGTCAGTCGCGTCCCCGTCACACACTCGATTGCATCCAGCGACAGGCTCGATCCCTCATGATGGACACACATGTCCCCAGGTAGACAGGGGTCAAGGGTCATCAGTCCCAGTGGGCTCGACCTCTCCACACCTCTCCGCTCCTCTTCTCCGGCCCCTTTGGATGTGAATGTTTGTGTATGCGTGTGTGTGTCCCTCTGTGAGACGATCATAAATATTGATGTTCATCATACACAGTTGTTAGCATTCATGTGAATAGATAGCCTATAAAATACTGCAAAAAAAATTGAACGATTCAGGCTGGTGAGAGGAGCGATGGAGAGATGGAGGTATGAGTAAAGGTGAGGAAAGACAGCATGCTTCAGATTCCAGTAGGCGTCTAACAGCATGTGTGAGATGAGAAGAAACGGCAATGTGGAGGTTTAGACAAACACACCAGCACAGATGTAATAAGTAGAAACAGAAGAGGATGAATATATAGGAGTCAGGTGGCTGAGCGGTTAGGGAATCGGGCTAGTAATCAGAAGGTTGCCAGTTCAATTCCCGGTCGTGCAAAATGACGTTGTGTAAACCACTTCATCCTACTTGCCTTGGGGGAATGTCCCTGTACTTACTGTAAGTCGCTCTGGATAAGAGCGTCTGCTAAATGTAAATGTAAATATATAGGATATCGATGAAACATTTCAATGGAGGGATGGAGAGATGGAGGGATGAAGAGATGGAGGGAGCAGCTCCACCCCTTGGGGACGACAGGTGTGTTATTATGGGACAGGCACAACCGAGCCAGGCCCAGCCCAGTCGAGCCCAGGGATCTGTTCTGATCCAATGCAGTTGCATGGATCTACTGTACGTTGGGATTGTTTGTAGTTTCTACAATGCTTCCTGCTTTGCCACTAGTAAAATAAACAGAGCGTCATGCCAATGAAGCTCGATTGAATAAAAAGCTCAAAACAAAAAGAGACTTTGAAAGATTTGCCATGGAAAACGTTGACGAGACTCACCCAAACATCCTGTTTGCCCCCGCCCCCCCAACATCACCCTCACACGGACAGCTCCTGCTGCTATAAGCAGAGCGGCTGAGATCAGAGCAGGGTCAGGCCCGTGGCTCCATAACACACTGTTATTACCCCCTAAATCACGCTCCCCCAGAGTCTCGCTGACAGGGAACCCGGCCGGCTGGGGTTAGATGGTCATAATTACAAGCAGACAATGAATGGGAGACGATAATCTCAACGAAGGGCCTGTTTGGGATGCCAGGGTGCCAGCCTGGCCATGGCACAGCCCTATGGGAGGCCTACGGATCCATGTAGAAGAAGAAAAACGCAATGATGCCACTGCTTTAACTATTAGTTATGTCTTTGTCTGTCTGTCTGTCTGTCGACTTGTCTGGATATCTGTGTAAGTCTGAATGCGTACCATTTCAGTCCTGCGGTCAGCCACTCCATCCTATCCTTATTGTTCTCCCTCTGAACAAAAAAAGACTCTAAAAGCCGCAAGGTCAAAAATATGTGTTTCTGCTCAGCCAATGAGAAACTGTTTTGTGGAAGCCCATTGAAAATAACGTACAGTGCTCGTTATTTATTTAAACTAGATCCAATGTAAGTAGTCAATCTCTCTCATTGTCTTAAACAGACATTAATCCCATCAGGCATATTTCAGGCAGAGAGTAAACATTGACATTCCACTGCTGTGGAAAATGTTCTGGTGACAAGAGCATGGTTTATAGCAGTAGCGTAGCAGTATAATAGCAGTATTATTTTTTGAGGGTCCCAAATCAGGGGCTGGTAAAAAATAACTAATCAACAATTCCTTTTTTGTAAGCAATCCGAAATATGGGGGGTCTGACATGTAAATGAGGTGACCTGGGTCCCCCCAGGCCCCCTCGTGGCAACGCGACTGGTCTCTAGCCGTCCTATCTCCTCTGACATCATGCTAGAATGCGTTTCCCCACTGCTATCACCCTGGGAGAAAATACCGCACCCGCCTGGCACATGCCAGCCTGTTGGACTCAGATCTGCTTCGGGGAAGTCTCACTCCGTCCAACTACACATCTGCTGTTAATGACTTATGACCATGCCTCTGGATACAGATCGTAGCCAGGAATGTATCAGGGTCCGAAGATTATCTGTTTATGAGATGAGGAGCTTCCTGACCTCTCTGCCCTGCTCCTCCAGGGCTCCCCTGGAGCCTAACAGGAGAGTTATTCTAACAGCCCAGGAGGTGGTACATAGATACATGCAGATGTTCCTCTCTCTCTTGCTCTCTCTCCTCTCTCTCTGTCTCTGTCTCTGTCTCTCTCTCTCTTTCTCTCTCTCTCTCTCTCTCTCTCTCTCTTTCTCTCTCTCTCTCTCTCTCTCTCTCTCTCTCTCTCCGTTCATGTGCCGAGTCTGACAGGAGATTCTGCGTGTGACGGGAGTGTTTTTACTGTTCGCACATTTCACTCAGTTTCCTCTTCACAAACTCCTCATTTTATCCTCCTGCTCCTCCTCCACCTCTATTCCAATTCCCCCCCCCCCCCCTACTTTTGCTTTCCACTTTAATTCCGTCCTCTCCCCCTCTTCCTTCCTTTTCACCTCTTCCTCTCCTCCTTTTCCCTCCTCTCAGAAACGGTGTTCCTTAGGATCCGGCAACACCACTGCCCGCAAAGACACACAACACTGCAGAGATGGGGAACAGTGAAAGAGACAAAGAATGATTCCGATCGTTGGCTTTGTGACAAGCAAACAGCAACATATTTTCACTGGACTGGAAACAGAACTGGACCTATTTGAAAGGTGTGGTTTGCTGTCCTCATATGACCAACCAAATAAACACTGCTGTCCCAATTTAGATTAGATCCATATTGACATGGCTCTGGTCCTGATTGGACTGAATGCTCTGCTGTACTGTTCTAGTGATGGGATGAGTTAAGAGACCATTTGAGAGTGGCCAGTTTCCTCAAGCAAGTTCTTTATCTGCAGCACTGGAGATGTTTCAATCAGTAAATCTCTCCTGTAGGACCCATCGTCAGGAGATACCGCACCAGAAACAGGAGTACGGTCTGTTCGCCTGTTTGGCAGTACAGTCTCCAACACAGATGGTAACAGAAGTTCTCCGGGTCAGGACAGGTTTAGTTTCATTCAGAAACGTCACCTCCACCCTGCTCCTGAACCGGTGAACTCACCTCCACCTGACTCTGGGTCCTGTTCCTGGCCGTCCGGTTGGCATGGAGCAGTAATGATGTTGGCGGACAGCATGTGTTTGTGTTCACACAGTCAGCTTGATGCTGGTGCCTTTGGCTGGACCCCTACACACATCACACTCCCTCCCCAAACAAGCTCTACCTCGCAGATGGAAAGCATTTGTTCGGTGTCAGTTTTCACACTGGTTTTGGGCAAGGAAAAAGTCTTAAGCTAGGCTTGGTTAAGAAAGGCTTTCTGGAGACTCAAATATAGTAGAAATACATACACACACCCAAGGATGGACACTTGTCACGTGAATACGCAGAAACACACACATGCTCTTGCGCACGTTCACCACCCTGTCAAGAGACGGCATTCCTTGTTTGCCACAGGGATTGAAGTGTTTTAAGCCTCACATGCGATGCTCCCTCAGTCGACAGCCCCTCTGCAAATGACTGTTGCTACTGCCATTAGTGGGACGTACATCACATGACCGACCCTCTGTCTCTGACAGGAAGTCATTGGTACGTAAACACTTGAGGCCAGGAAACAAGACCTTCGCTCTCCTTAGCAACGTGACATTGCTCCTCTCCCTCCCCTTAGCAACAGGGCATAAGACCTTAAGGCCTTAAAGGCAAACAGGCATGATTCAACTGGAGCGAGAGAGACGCGTGTGAGAGAAAGAGAGCTAGAGAGACAGAGAGCTAGACAGAGAGTGGACCGAACAGCTGGGCTGGAGATGCTTTTTGTTCTGTTTCCAGCTGTCATTTCCAATTTGCAGTGAACTCACAGACTCCATACTGAAGAGTGTCAAATTGAGTGTATAATACACAAATATTTAGTATTTAAACTTTCAGTCTTGGATACCAATAATCAATGTCAATGTAGTCCCTAAGCTGCACGTCTGTAGACCATACAGAGATGGTCTCCACGGTTTCTCAGGAGTATCACCCAGCTCCATTTCATCAGAAACGCATGCTATTCCCAATGTTTGGATCATCTTTTCTCTCTGCTACAAAGCCTGAACGGGTTTACCACAAGAAAAGGTCTCCAAAGTTTGTATCAATATGAAGACCAGCGTCACATTCTTCCTATATTACAAAGAAGTCATAAAAACATGTGAACTGTTTCTCATTTCTGGTTCAGAGTTCCTGCCTGGAGACTGAAGTGAAGGATGAGGAAGGTGGAGGGGCAGATGTATGGAGGGATGGAGCAGATCTGAGGAAACATCCATCCAGATGTCTCTGTGTTGGACGGTGAAGGCATGCCGAACGTGCCAATCATCTAATTGGTTACTGACACAATCTCTCAAGTGATCGGTTATCGTGGTCATTTGAGGACACATGTGGCTGTGAGTCTAGGGGGGGGGGGGGGGGGGGGGGGGGGTGGCGAGGGAACCTGACAGTTGTCGCTATCTGTGTCTGCCTGGAACCAATCAGCTGTGGACGGCCTGAGGAGAGGTGGCGGTGCGTAGCCTTTAGGGCGCGTCGCTGATACCCGAGGACGTGCCACCCGCCTCGTCCACACGACAAAGGAACGACAGCCAGGGCCGCCGCGCTGTTGCAGAAGGAACATGTTCACACTTGGACGGCTACCGCTTCGTCGCCACAATCTACCGCACCCAGCTGGATCGAAATCCTCCATCTTTCATTTCCCTCTCTGGAACTTAATTTCATTTGAAACGAAAAACAATCCATTGCACGTGTCATGGGGGTCCCAAGCTACTGTGCTGCGGAGCAGACCTCTACAATATGCCTGTCAACCCCAGAGAACTCCAAAAGCTTTCGATTTAAAGTGGCTTTTGAAATCAAGCAGCTGTTGCAGAGGATGCTTCAGTGGTGACCTGCCCTACCCCAGCTCCATGCAAATATAGCTCCTAATGACACAGCAAGGCAGCGTGGGTACTGCGCACAGCCAACCAGAGGTCATCTCTTCCGCCCCCAAGGGAGGGGCCGCCGCACCGCTGCGACCGCCGGTCCCGCCCCTCGACAAAACCAAAATGACAGACGCCATTTCGTCGTTAAATGCTGCCCTGTGGGCTTTTTGTTTGCGGTCGGAAGGCCGGAGGATCTTCATGGAGGCTCCGGTGGGCTCCGTCGAGAAGGGGCTGGTTCGTGGCGTGGCCCTAATGATCCAGCTGGTCGGCGGTGGTGTTTTAATGAAGCAGCATTCCTTTTGGCGTGTCTGTTTATCTGGTCCCCTTTAAAGGATGAAGCCGCAGCTTCCTGTCTCTGAGAGCCGCCAGTGATGAATTATGGGAGGTGTAGTTTTTTTTTTTTTTTTTTTTTCATATATCGGGAGGCCAGATAAGGCGTCTCGGTGTGTGTGTGTGTGTGTGTGTGTACACAGCAGTCAGATGATTCCGACAGTCTCTGTTTGGAAGGTTCTCAAGACGAGGCGGTTTCCTCGAAGCATCTCCGCAGGGTACTGGAGGGATGTCAACAATCCCCTCTGGCTCGCTGATGAACTTCAAGGAGCAAATGATGTGCTTCACATTAGGACCATCAGTCCCCTGCTGTTGGTAGAACGATGCTTCGAGCACCCAAGCCAAGCCCAAACTCCTCTCCCACTCAATACAACAGTCAATACCTCTCATCTGTCCCTGAGCTACCAAACACACATCAATCAAATATATTAAAGAGTATTGAAAATATAGGCATTTTAAATCATCTAATCGATGTCCATACAGTCACCAATAACACAGTGTACCACAGCAAAGTCCGTCACTTTATTTTTCATACAAACCAAAAGTTCATTATTTCGTACAATATATTTAATGTCACATAAGTTCGTGTCTAACAAAATTGAAATGAGGAAGGCAATGAGTCAGAGAGAAGGAAAAAGAAAAGGAGAAAGAGAGAATGACAGAGAGAGAGGCTGACAGACAGACATCAAACAATGAAACTCAGACCGTAACAGCTCACCATAACGAGGTTGAGGTAAATGCTCCAAGTCTAATGTACTAATTCAAAATTTAAACAATAATTCAATCGTAAAAGTTATTTTTGCTATAGTTGATAGGAAGCTTTCTGAATGACATTTTCGACCGAAACTTTTGTGCAAGTTATATAAAAGACCGACGGACGCAGCCCCACCACCCCCCTCCGGGTACAAGACAGTGACCCCCCCCTCCCCATGCAGCACAATAACCGGGGGTGGAGGGAATGAGGGGGATGGGAGGGATAACAGTCTGAGGTTGTACAAAACAACTGGAAACACAGCCTCCAACATATATTGCCTACTGGATGTTCTTCACGGCTGCCCATTAGCGTGATGGTGAACAGACTGAAGTTCTGGGTTCAGCTCCTTCAGTTGTCCCTGGAAGAGAGAGAGACGGAGGGAGGGAAAGAAGTGGCGGGTGTGAATGTGGAAGAGGGAAGAACAGAAGACGATGGCAGAGGTGGAGGAGAGGAGAGGTGGAGGAGAGGTGGAGGAGAGGAGAGGAGAGGTGGAGGAGAGGTGGAGGAGAGGAAAGGTGGAGGAGAGGAGAGGTGGAGGAGAGGTGGAGGAGAGGTGGAGGAGAGTAAAGGTGGAGGAGAGGAGAGGTGGAGGAGAGGAGAGGTGGAGGAGAAGTGGAGGAGAGGTGAAGGACAGGAGAAGTGGAGGAGAGGAGAGGTGGAGGAGAGATGGAGGAGAGGAAAGGTGGAGGAGAGGAGAGGTGGAGAGGAGGTGGAGGAGAGGTGGAGGAGAGGTGGAGGACAGGAGAGGTGGAGGAGAGGTGGAGGAGAGGAAAGGTGGAGGAGAGAAGAGGTGGAGGAGAGGTGGAGGACAGGAGAGGTGGAGGAGAGGTGGAGGAGAGGAGAGGTGGAGGAGAGGTGGAGGAGAGGAGAGGTGGAGGAGAGGAGAGGTGGATGAGAGGTGGAGGAGAGGAGAGGTGGAGGAGAAGTGGAGGAGAGGTGGAGGACAGGAGAGGTGGAGGAGAGGTGGAGGAGAGGAAAGGTGGAGGAGAGGAGAGGTGGAGGAGAGGTGGAGGAGAGGTGGAGGAGAGGAAAGGTGGAGGAGAGGAGAGGTGGAGGAGAGGTGGAGGAGAGGAGAGGTGGAGGAGAAGTGGAGGAGAGGTGGAGGACAGGAGAGGTGGAGGAGAGGAGAGGTGGAGGAGAGGAAAGATGGAGGAGAGGAGAGGTGGAGGAGAAGTGGAGGAGAGGTGGAGGACAGGAGAGGTGGAGGAGAGGTGGAGGAGAGGAGAGGTGGAGGAGAGGTGGAGGAGAGGAGAGGTGGAGGAGAGGAGAGGTGGAGGAGAAGTGGAGGACAGGTGGAGGACAGGAGAGGTGGAGGAGAGGTGGAGGAGAGGTGGAGGAGAGGTGGAGGAGAGGTGAGGTGGAGGAGAGGAGAGGTGGAGGACAGGAGAGGTGGAGGACAGGAGAGGTGATCTCTTTCTTCTCACCAGGTGGGCCTCAGTAGTTGATCATCTTCTTGACAGCCTCGAAGCACTTCCACTTGTCCGGGATGTAAAAGGGCTCGAAGATGTGAGGGAAGGGCGTGTCGTAACCACACACCCTGGCGATGGGGGCCTCCAGGTTCAAGAAACACTCCTCCTATTGACACACACACACACAAGCAGACACACACACACACACAAGCAGACACACACACACACACAAGCAGACACACACACACACACAAGCAGACACACGTTTGTCAGTGTAAGCAAGACGTGTCACTCACCTTGACACGACAGCACAGATTCAGCAGATGGCTGTTAACTACAGACACGGTCAGCCAAAAAGGCTAACAGAACCACACAACACACACACACACTCCAGGAGGATCAAGCAGAATGACAGTGTACAACACCAGATAATATAAAGGTTAGCTGAACCAGGGTTTGGGAGTGCAATAGCCCCCCCTCCAACAAAAGCCAAAGCGATGAGGAAAGCTGAAAGTGTTTCTACAGGTTACCACTTCAGGGATGTAGGCCCAGGGCTTGTTTGGGGATGCCCGTTTACATTTGTAAGGGACGCTGAATTGAACAAACAACAAAAACAAAAAGCTACGGTTCATCTGGAGCGTTACGCATAATCTGGTAGGTTATGGGGCCTCCCAAAATAACAAAACGTTTCAAGCTGACGTCTAATGGATCGGTGTTTTCTTAGCCCAAGCTGCTCAGCGTCTGGTTGCAGGCAGGTGAAGGCTAAGCTAAAGCTCAGAGCGGCTACGCTAGCTTTGGCTGCTGAGTGGCAGTTGGCCAGGCAAGGCAGAGGGACTCTCCCACCGACACAACGCACGCCACTCCCAACAAAGACAGGATGTGTCCAGCCAGGCCCGCATGCTCGCACACTGATATCAGGAGGATGAGTCATGCACACGCGGCTGTGTAGGAGTGAGGTCTCAACGGAAAAAGGATCCCAACAGCCCTTAGAGCCAGCTTGGCTCAGAACGGTGGCATAGTGGTGGCTTGCTTACACATTTACATTTAGCAGACGCTCTTATCCAGATACAGTAAGTACAGGGACATTCTCCCCGAGGCAAGTAGGGTAAAGGGCCTTGCCCAAGGACACAACGTCAATTTGCACAGCCGGGAATCGAACCAACAATCTTCCGATCAATAGCCCGACTCCCTAACCGCTCAGCCATCTGAAACACGATGGTGTTTGAAGCCCATTTCACACAGACAGGAGCACGGGAGAGTGGGAGTTGTGGAGCAGTCCACAGACAGGCCCACGGAGGCAGACAGCACCACAGGCCCGGGCTGGGAGTCAGAACCGAGACTGTAATCTCCTCTAAATACCCTGCAGTCTTACGGGAAGCCCAGCAAAGTACAGTCTCCCGTTTGGACGGTCACCACAGCAGGACAGACACACAGGGCCACACAGATCCCCAGTCCGCCGTAATGGCTGTTTATCTTAGAGGAAGAGCCTCATTATATGCAATATACTTAAATGTCAGAATAAAATATGACAGCATGGCCGGTGGATCCATGCGTGGCCGTCCTGCGACAATCACACTCGAGAGACGGAGAGGACGAGGTAAAAATATGCCCAGATTAGCGGTTGTGTGTTTAGACTCCTGCCACGCACAAGAGGTCGCCGGCGACAAACCGCAGACGGCGGAAGGTTAGTAACAGCCTATCACGGGCCACGGCACAGGCTGACCGGGGTCCTACCGAGCAGGGGTTGGTCATTTGAGGACGGTGATTTGATCGACTGTCAGTCCCTCTGGTCTTGCTTCACCCATAACAACGAACTGACATACACAGATTCGTACACATAAACAGTCTGTCATAAACTATGAGGGGGGGGGGGGTTGAGCTCTACAGATGTTGAGACAGGCTTACTCAGGGGTCTTGTAGAACCCTACAAACACACAGAGAGAGAGAGAGAGAGAGAGTGTGGGGGGAGGGGGGCGAGTTGTTTTGGTTTCCTACTGACGCTGGCGGCCAAAGAGGAAGTCTTGGACATATCTGTGGCAGAACATGAGCCTGGAGTTTGTGAGGGCAGGCGAGGGAGCCGGAGCCCCTGAGAAGCAGCCACGCTGCCAGGGACCAGCACGGCCATCTGGACCGGGTCTTCCACACTCACACTCACCGCCGGGACAGGATTTTGAGAACATCTAATCCAGATTTGTTCTTTTTGGGATACTGTACCGTGTACTGCATTCTGGCCGGCCCGCGCAACTCACTTTAGACGACGGGAAAACAAACAAACAAGAAGGAAAAGGAGGTAACCTCCTCCACCTCTCACCCAGAGTTCTGGTTCTGATCGGAAAGGCCTTCTTTCATTTCTCTCTCTCTCAGTTCTCCTCAGGGGTGACTCCAGGTACACACACAGAGTCCATGTTTCCACATCCCTTGCTCCTGACCTAACGCCAGACTCTCCAGCCTTCCTTAGCGCCAGACTAGGACACTTCCTGGGAGACAGTCCAACCCCACCTCCGCACCCCTAGCCGTAGCTCCTGAGTGGTACACGCCGGGTCCACCCCTTGTCTGAGTACCGTAGTCTGCTCCAAACCTTTGTGCAATCTATACAAAATACAGACGCAGCCCCACCACCCCCCCTTCGGGTACAAGGCAGTGACCCCCCCCCCCCCCCCCCCCCTCTCATGCAGCAGACTAACCGGGGGTGGGGGGAATGAGGGGGGTGGGAGGGATAACACAGCCTCCAACATGCGTTGACTCATCGCCGGGACAGGACTTGGAGGACATCGAATCCAGATTTGTTGCATTTGGATACTGTACTATGTGTGCATTCTGGCCAGCCCACACCACTCAATTTAGACAAAGGGAAAACAAACTAACCCCTCACCCAAAGTTCTGGTTCTGATCGGAAAGGCTTTTGTGGCAGAGGAACACAGGCCCTGGGGCCTCTACTCACACCAGCAGGCCTGCCGGGGTCTGTTTGAAGTCTGGTCAAGGATCAGGATAGTGCTGGGTTCCTGTTGGGGTTGTAAAGCTGTGCCCGGTCTAATTTGTGTTGCTGAACCAAGAACCTCTTTCTCTTTTAGTCTCTGTCCTCCTCACATCTCTCTCCCCCCCTCCCTCTCCCCCCTCCCTCTCCCTCTCCCTCTCTCTCAGTTCTCCTCAGCGGTGACTCCTAGTACAACACAAAATCATGTTCACAAACCAGTGTTTCCCCGTCCCTTGCTCCTGAGTGCAGCCTCTCCAGCACCCCCAGCCTTAGCTTCTGAGTGGTACGCCCCAGGTCCACCCCACGTCCGAGTGGTCTGCTCCAGGCCTGTTAGGAGCTGGGTCATGGACCGGCCGGCTCCTCGGCTCTCCTAAACACGCGTGTTGTGAGGAACACCGTTTCCTGGGCTGTTGTTGTTCCCGGCGCTCTCAGCAGCGTGACCCAGCCCTGATTGCTCGCCACCTTCCCGTTAAAAGCCCTATTTTTAGCCTATACTTTTCCGCTGCGGCTCATTACCACGAGCTGCCCTCTGATGTTTCCGTGTGACTCATCCCATCCGACCCTAGGCTCCGCCCCCGGTCATCTGGTCAGGGGGTGATGACCTCCATGGATGGTAGCCAGTCTACTGTCCACATACCTAGCACTGTATGGTATGACGAGGCCCTTTCCAATAGAGGCTCGTCTGCCCCAGCCTCTAGAGATTAGGCTGAGTGTTCCTTTCGCCCTCCATCTCAGCCCATTAAACCCGCTGTCATCGCGTCAATGCAGGCCTTCGTAACCGTAGCCGGTCTCCCGTGCCCCTCCATACGACGCCGTGCATCGGCGCGTCTCATTCTAGAACCTTCCGGCTGACAGACGGCCGAGGTCGTATGTGAGGAGGACGAGCGGGGGGGGCGGCTGACCAGTCAGGACATCTTCTGGCACCTGAAGTTATGACCTCAGGGGGCCCACTGACAGACGGGTATCCCTTTCATAGACAGGGCGAGACATATTAACCCCCCCCCCACACACACACACACACACATCAGAGACACACACACACATCAGAGACACACACACATTGCCCTTGCAGAGATGCTCAATCTTTCTCTTTTGCCTGTTGCGTGTTCTCTGACGCTTCACTACCACTACTACACACACACACACACACACACACACAATGTATCTGTCTTACCTGCACGGTGGAGCTGATTTCAGCAGCAAACCCTCCAGTGACTGGAGCCTCGTGACTGATAAGCAGACGTCCAGTCTTCACCACTGACTGTAGGGAAAACACACACACACACAGATCAATACAGGCTGCTTAGCATATTTGCTGGTATACTCTTTGGTTTCCCAGCTGCCACTGGGATGCCTGAAATGTCCTGGAGATGTGTGTGTGTGTGGGTGTGTGGGTGTGTGTTTGTGTGGACCGATCCTATACTGTAGGCCTAACATGTTCAGCCATGAAACGTTCTGGTATGAAATTAAAACAGTTCAGATCAGAGTTTCCCTAACGCAGAGATCACAAATGTCAAGACACATACTTTGGGCATTTTCTGCTTTATTGTGATTGATACAAGAGAGACAGGACGTGTAGGGGAGGGAGGGAGCGAGAGAGAGAGAGGACGTGTAGGGGAGGGAGCGAGAGAGAGAGAGGACATGCAGGGAATGGCCGCCCTGGAATCCAACCCGGGCCCCTGTAGCAAAGCCCTTGCCTACGTGGTATGCCCCCCCCCCCCCCATATGAATTACAACCTTTGTGAATGTGAACATGTGTGTGTGTGTGGTTCAGGCCCTGGAGGGGCTTCCTTTGGTATCATCTTTCGATCAGAGGTGCTCAGGGGTACAGGGGGTGCTCAGGGTAAGGCTGGGTGTGGGGGTTCCCCTACAGACTGACAGCTCGCTCTGCTCATGGCTCTGGACCGTCGGGTGACAGGCAAACAGACCCCGACGCGTCACGCCTCAGTGGCCTCGATGACTCAAGGTAAACCGATGACCTCGGCCAACGCCAAGATCCCGTGGGTGCCCCTCCCCGCACAGAGACCATTCCTGCCACCCCGGCTCGGTCTCCCCCTCTTGCAAAACACACACGCTCGCGCGCACGCGGTTCGCCGCGAGTCTTGTGGACACAAGCCATGAACGATCTTCCCACTCGTCCAGGCAAGACGCTGGCACACCTCTCAGGGAGAAGCAGGTCCCGGGCCGAGGGGGAGACAGACAGATCTGGTGCCGCACGTCATAAAAAAAAAACAACAAGAAGGACCCAGAGACGACGGCAGACTGAACGTTGTTCTGCTCCACAGGGACACTTTAAAGGTCACCGTCGCTCAGCCTGAAACACGAGGCTGAAATACGATATAAAATAAACACGCCGTCAGATTCAAACCTACCAGGCTCTCTTGTCCCCCCCCCCCGCTCCGATCCGACTCAGCAATCTGCCTTTACGAGCAGGGTTAGCTTTTTTTATTTTCTTTTTTTACAGCCCACGGGCCCGTTTGGGTCTGGAGCCACTGTTTAGGGTCTGGACGGTGACCGGGCGGCTGGATCTGGTGTGGATGCGGGACTCGCTCCAAGGGAAGACGATAGGGTTGAGAAAACAGACGGCGATCCCCAAAATGTGTTCTTCGCCTGACATGTTTCGATGTTTCAGAGTTCCGGTTTCCACCCGCTGTGCAGAGGTGGACAATCGTCCGAGTATAAAATATGCTATAAAACTGGGGGGGTTGGAGAGACACACACACACACACACTGTACTCTCCTTCAAGGTCCTTGGACCGCGTCACTTCCGGAGGACAGAGGGTGGTTTGGAGGAGAGATCCAGTCGGGCTGTGTGGTTTGACCTCTATCTCTCGGTCCCCTCTCATTTAGCCATCGGAACCAGGCTTTCATGCTGGCTGACTTGGGCCCGGGTAGGACCACAACGTTGCAGAGCCGCAGAGACAGTGGCTGGGCCTGGGCTAGACCACATATGAGGATGAACAGGGGACTGGATCCAACAGGAAATTGCACGGTGTGGACCGCAATGCAAACACCGGGTTGAGGCAGGTCCAAGTTGGGTTGAATCAGGACTAGGCTGGGTTGAAGCAGGCTGGGTTGAGGCAGGACTAGGCAGGATTGAGGCAGGCTGGGTTGAGGCAGGACTAGGCAGGATTGAGGCAGGACTAGGCAGGATTGAGGCAGGCTGGCTTGAGGCAGGACTACGCAGGGTTGAGGCAGGGTGGGATGAGGCAGGACTAGGCAGGGTTGAGGCAGGACTAGGCAAGGTTGAGACAGGCTGGGTTGAGGCAGGACTAGGCAGGGCCAAGACAGGCTGGGTTGAGGCAGGACTAGGCAGGGTTGAGGCAGGCTGGGTTGAGTCAGGACTGGGCAGGGCCGAGACAGGCTGGGTTGAGGCAGGACTAGGCAGGGTTGAAGCAGGCTGGGTTGAGGCAGGACTAGGCAGGGTTAAGGCAGGACTGGGCAGGGTCGAGGCAGGCTGGGTTGAGGCAGCACTAGGCAGGGTTGAGGCAGGTTGTTGGTCTCAGGCTGGGCCCAAAGCGAGGCTGCATGGCGACAGCAGAGGCTGAACTCAAGTGCTCATTGTGCAGCAGGGCTGTCATTAGGCTGGCCACCGGCTTAGCTGCTGAGGGGAGGCTGATGTTTACTAGCATTCCCATGCACACCCAGCGGAATGAACTACCGTACCCTGCCCCGCCCTCTGCCCTGGGCCTGAAGCTCGGGCTTGATTCACTCTACCCTCCTTCCCCGGTCAGAAGGACAGCCAGCGCGCTCTGTTCACACAGGACTAGCCTGACATGGCCTCAGGGGTCACAAGGGTCATGCTGACACACACACACACTCAGAAGTGACTCTCTCCCAGAGTTTGTTCCTCTTCTTCCCCGCCAGGCCGTCAATCACCCAGCAACAGGAAGTGAAAGTTTAGAGCCACGTCCTCGCCAGGAACGAGTCGTTCCTCCCACAACCCCGCTGGCTACGCTGCCTTTCTTTCTCCCCTGACACACACACACACGCACGCACCCTGTCATCATGTGCAGCCGCAGGGGCCTAAGTCAGCACCACCATGTGACCTGTGTGACAGATGGAGCAGGGGAGCAGTGGGTATCTTTAAAGTGGCGAACAACTGGCAACGGGGTCAGCCTGTGACAAGCAAAAAGCGGGGTAAAAACAGAGGGAAACACACACACAGGAACACACATTTTAAGAGAAACAAAAACATGGACACACATACACACACACTTAAGGGGAAAAACACACACACACACACACTAGCAGGAGTGTCGCGGGGCTTGCGGCCAGGCCAGCACTCTGGAGGAGCCAGGACGCCAGGGGAGACCTCAGACAGAAATAACTCCAAACATCCCATAATAGCTGCAAGCGTCCCATAATAACTCTAAACATCCAGTAAAGACACATTAGAGCCAGTTGAACTCAATTACACCCTGACACACTCACTGTCACCCTGCCCTGGTACCATACGATATGACCTGTGCACAGCTCCACGAGCGCACCTCAGATTGACTGGCAGGCAGCCAGGCAGGCAAAGCAATCATCTCTTCCTCTGTCAAATGAGAACTTAATCAAGGGTAGTCAGCTCAGGTTGGTGATGACAAGGCTGACAGTATGAACCAGGTTCCAGGTGCTGGAATAATATATCCATAACCAGCCCCTGGCCTCTCCTCCATAGCCCCTGGCCTCTCCTCCATAACCAGCCCCCTGGCCTCTCTTTCATAGCCAGCCCCCTGCTCCAACCTTTTGAGGCCTGCTATCAGCCTCACTTCCAGCTGACTTTGATGACCTCAGTCTGTCCAGAACCTGGTCCAACACTCAGCTAAATCCACCCAGATCCGCTCCACCCCCCCCGGAGCCAGACCTTTCGCAGTGGAAAACGGACCCACAGGCCTCTCCATCCCGATTGGCCCAGTCCTCAGCCTGCCAGAGGAACACTCGGAAACCTCAAGCAGCTACAATAGTAGGAGTGGGCTGGAACATACTGGAGTAAACCAGCGGAGGCCAGGCTGGATATGCCCCCTTCCATTGTCCTTCTGTAGCGGTGCTAGCTAACGGAGTGACACAGAGAGGAATTCACCTCAGTGCAGAGCCCAGCAGAGGAATGCGAGCAGTGGCTGTTGCCTTCTGGATGAATGGAAAATCAGTCAGAGAGAAGGAGGGAGAGGGAAAAAAGAGATAGGAGAGAAAGAGTAAGGGGGGGGGAGAGAAAGAGAGCAGACAAATCCAGAGTCCCAACTGCAACATTAACCGTCTCCTGTCTATTAGTGTGACTTCACTCTGGGAGCAGTGGTGTCATACTGCCAAGGCAGACCTCCAGCACAGCCCCAGGCCAGGACCTGGAACTACCCCTGAAGAAATAACAACTATGACTCCATTTTCCGCTGATTAAACCATCGCGACACCACCACAATGACACATGAAACAGCTATGACAGACTAAGGGGCCAATACCCCCCCCCCCCCCCCCCCCCCCCCCCCCCCCCCCAAGCTAGAGCTCAGTGTTCCTTTGGGGTCATACAGAACCGGGCACAGACTCAGGCCCAGACCAAAACCTCAGTTTTTTTTTTTTCATGTGTCATTCTAGGCAGATGGTTTTATGTAACTCTCAATGCTGCGGTACGATGTGGAGTATCCAAGCAAGCAAGTTATCAGCGCAAACTCTGCCATGCCGAAACAACTGGGTAGTCAGTTAGGAAAAACCGGATCAAGCGATCCACACCTACCGTAAAGCTTAATCGAAGTTGGGAGATGAATTCAACAGTGATTATGTCGACTTTATTGACCTTCACAGCTGGTTGGAAGGTTTAGCGCATTCGGCTTGAACACGTCTGTAATAAATTACCCTTCTAATTGAAAAGTGATGTCTGTAACAGAGTTGGGGGATTGCGTTTTGTGTTTGTTTATCTTGGTTTAAAGTCTTCCTTTCTTAGCTCAAAGCGAGAGATGAGTTACGGCCAATGAGACCCGTCGATACCGGGATGTCAGCAGCGAGCGTTGACGCCAGCATCTTAGGAACTCGGCGAGCTAATTTAAAGCTGCTGTCTTTGTCGCCTGCATTCTCCCCTCTGTCTGGCGCGCGCGCACACACACATGCGTGCCTAACCCCGGTCACCTCGCCACCTCCATTCAACAGATTAATGAAGAGAGCGAGTCGGGTCCTCTGGATGCCAGCTGAACACAGTTCCGACATGGCCTCTCAGCGATCCGGCTGTCTCCTCTCTGCGCTGTCCTGCTCAGGGCAGACACGGGACCAACAACAGCCCCCTTTTAACGCACGCACGCACACACTCACACACACACTCTGGCTGTTTCTGAAGACATGGGAAACGTTTGGGGTCGACCGACCCTGCCAGGGAGTGAACACCAAACCTCACACTAAAGCCATCATGCTAACCAGCGACGTTTTATGTTCAAGCCAGTTTGCATTGTTAACTCTACACAAAAACAGTATTGCTGTTATTAGGTTTAATTGAGAAGAGTTTCCCACAGCGGTTAATCTGGGTCCATTGTGATCACAACAGAGCCACAACAGCCTGCTCTGCATCATTTACATAAACGAGCCCCCAAAAATTTACGTAAAAAAAAAAAAATATATATATATATAAACGTTTTCTATAAATGTGAGTTTCCATATCGGACTGTGGTCAGGGGTGCTGGAGAGAAAAAGACTGTTTTCCATCCTTCGTCCTGGCAAAACAGCTTTGGAAAACAACAACCGTACTTCACTTTGAAGCCTACATCAAGAAACCAGAAAAAAAGACATAAGAGTCAAAAAACACTATGTATTCTCCCATAAAAAAATGCATAATTATGGATTTGCTTTAGCGAGCATAGCCACAAACAAGGATGAGGCACAGTCTGTTAGGCTGGACGCAGTGTTCCAAAAGCAGGTCTCTGGTGTGTGTTTGCCCTGCATATTCATTCCACTTCAGCAGTTTTCATGTAAACAGCCTTTCTCTACTCTCGGTGCCCAGGTACTCTGGTCACCAGCTGTCTTTAACTAAGACCCACATTAAACCTAAAACACTTAGAACTGGAGACCGGCAGCCTGATAAATAGGTCTTATCAGCAGCCAGCCAGCCGGCCGGCTCCACAGCCAGTCAGTCAACCAGTCAAGCAACAGTGCTGAACAGACACCACTCCACCTGCTCTCCTCGCTTCTCTCCTCCTCTCTCCCTCCATCCGTCCGTCTCAGTCCCTACCTCTCACGGTGGTCAACGCTCGAGTCAGTGACGCACAGAGACAGCCGCGATGTGAGAGGGAGCATCGCCTGCGAGTCTGGACGGAGCCCACGAGACGAGCCGTGTCCTGAGGTGACTTCTGGCTGCGCCGGTGAGTTGAGCAGGTTCATCCAGAGACACTGCTGGATCAGAACTGCATCTCTCCCCTGCCCACAGAGATCTCTTTCCATCTCTCGAGGCAGGAAATCAACGCGGAATGACACACCGATAACAGCCTGAAAAGGTATTAGTATAGAACCTGAGAAAGCGGATCTTTTTTCTCACCATAGGTTGTCCTCCCCAGCCCAGTCCCATGATACAGCTGCCTATAATGGATATGGACTTAGCTCTATGAGATTTCCAGTCAAGGGGGTTGGGGGTGGAGGTTCCGTATCCTGGTGGTCACATGACCCTGTTAACCCAATAGCGACCAGGGTTAGAGGTCAGGATCAGGGTTAGCCTTATTTTGATAAGGCTTTGATAAGATTCCTTATTTAGGTTTATTTCTAGCCTTATGTCTGGCCTCCGACCTCCTTTCAACCATCAAAGCACATGTCTGGTATCATGTCTTGAGTATGACCTCTGTATGACCTCTACGACCTCTGGAAAAACTGTCAAAAGTATAGGAGGACCGCCTGACACACTCCCCCCCCCCACGCCCCCTTCCCAGTACAAACTATGGGCCAACCACATTTACCATGACAGAAAACAGACCTTCGCCAGGGAGCCATATGAAACCACACAAACACGATGTACCATGAACTCTCCTAACATGCGTTTAATGGGTGACAAGGGCCCTCGCTGCTGGAGCCAGACTCCCCAAGTTCTCCCTGCCACAGCCTGGTTCACTTAGCCAGTTGGGTCCCCGGTGTATTTGTTTTGGCTTTCCCCTGAGGGACGGAGGCACCCGGCCAGCTGTCCGAAAAAGGGGGATCTGAGGCAGAAGCAGACAGCAGAATTTGGTTGAGGTTTGGGGCTGGATGGGGAGGGGAACAAGGAGGTCCATTGTGGCGAGAGGTGAGGTGATGCGGGGCCCTGAGCCGTCAGGCAGTTGGGCTCTTTCGCAAAGGATCATGGGAAGCTTCATCTTCAACCACACCTCACAAAAGGATGACTCCATTGCCATCCAATCAGCCGGCTTGCCCTCTGTCAGCAGTTTGTCCGAGGCCCTAGCTGGCCCTTACAAACAGGCCACACGGGCCTGATCGCAGAAGACCTGGAAGAGGGAGACGGAGCATGTCTGGGTGGTCATGTTATTCAGCCATGCTGAGGAGTTGGACTAAAAAACCAGGAGACCAGAGAGACCAAATCGAAGACCTGCGCAGACCTACTAGGTCTACACTGACAGAGGGAGACAGACTCCTCCCCCCCTTCCTCTCCTCCAACCTTCCTCTCCTCAAATCACACGCCCTTCCTCTCCACTCATCCCCTCTTTCCCTCCTGGGCCATGGACTGGGACGTCCGCACAAACGGCAGCCTGTAATGAACCTATTAGTCCAGAAGGACCTGAATGAATCCACTGGTCAGTGGTCACAGTCCAGGCCCAGTTCAGGGGGTGGCTGTGGGCCCGGAGACCCGTCTGGCCCCAGCGAGGCCAGGACGCTTCCCCCTGCGGTGAGCGCACAGCCCTGGGTCTGGCAGGCCTAACCTCCCATTCAGCTGATCCCTAAATGAACGACTATTACGTTTAACTGGGCCACTGCAGGCCGTCGACAGAGCCACACGGCCCGCTTCGCCGCTCTCCGTTTGCCTGGGATCCCCTCCCACGTCCCCTGGCGGCCCCTGGGTCAGAGGGAGCGGAGTGCTTTGAGGGGTTTCAGTCAAGATCTGGCGAGGCCTCCACTGGAGCGCATCAGCGATCACACGCGTGCGCACACACATCCCTGGATCGACCTAGCCGTCGGAAAACGGCATTGATCCCCCCCGTGCTCAAACACACACACACACGTGGGCGGTAGCAATCCCCCCACACACACGCGCCGCGCTCACTGTGACTCACAGTGCTCTGCAGCTATAATAGGCCACTCAGAACAGAGCGCGCGTCCTCCGGCTCTCCACAGCCGCCTGTTTGCTAATCAGCCAATTAGAAGGCTGACGGCGTCGCAGCGCCGGGTGTATGCCGGCTGATTTAGACACCAGGATTAGGAGTCTGGCACTTGGACAAGCTGGAGGCTGACATGCTGGCATGAGGGGCCGGCCCCAGAACCGGTCTGGAGTCACAAGGGGTCAACCTAGGGAACCAGAGACGATGGGGTTAGCGGCTGCTAGTCTCTGCTAGCCTCTGCTAGCCTTGCTAGCCTCTGCTAGCCTTTGCTAGCCTCTGCTAGCACTGTCACGGTTCATGTACATAGGGCTTTGAGAGGGTGCTACTATCACTGGTGTCTAGATGGTTGAGATGAGAGGACCAGAGAACGGAGGGCTACTGGACCACCCATGCTCACTTTCTACCCGTCCTCCCCCACACCTGCGGTACGGAAGATGTGAAGACGTTTGGCCCAGCTCCATCCCAGTGAGGTCATCCTTCTCCGGCTCTCATCGTCTGAACATGGTCAAACCGCTTCAGGATGAGTGAGTGAGTGACTCAGAGAGAGAGGTCTTGCATCAGACATTCTCTGACAAAACACCCACATTTGTTTTCAGTTTCAGACATAAAGGCACATCTGGACATGGGGATGCATTGCGCTTTGGACGGATTTTAAAAGGCGAAAACAAAAGCTTGTAACATGCAGTCATACGTGGCAGCCTGGACAAAATGACTCGCGGTTCGGCCTGTGATTAATTCATGCCCTTCCGAACTAATAGGTTGATTAGAGGCGGCCTCTCGATAGACGCCACATCATTCCCCAGGAGAGGAAGGGGGAAGGAGAGGAACGGCGGAGGAGAGAGGGGGCAGGAGAGGACAAGGGTGAAAAGATAGGGAACAGGGAGGAGGGGAAAGGGAGAGGGGAGTAGAGCAAGGGGGGAGAGCAGAGCAGAGGAGAAGCGTTGTTGACAATCCCAACATGGCAGCTTCCCCAGGGAGCAGAACGTGCTTTATAAACACGCTCCATGGAGCCATGTTAATGGGGCGACACTTCAGAAAAACCGCCACGTTTAATATTATTATCATCAGTACTAAGATGAGTCACCGTGGGATGTCTGTGCAACAAACATCACCCCGACAGGCATCTGGGAGGCTCATTTCCAGGGCTCCGGGAAAGCAGACACTGAGACTCAGGAATACTTCATTAATGCAGGTTGGACGGACCATAAAATAACTACCCTGACAGTCATCGTGTCCCTGAGTTTCGACTGTTATGGCACACACAGACACGAACACACACACGCACGCACACACACACACAAGTCGCGCGTGCCCCTGTGACGTTTGTGTGTCTGTGTGCGTGCGCGCCTTGATGTGTGTGTTTGTGTGTGTGTGTGTGTTCGTGTGTGTGTGTGCTGAAACAGTCGAAACACGCGCACACAAACCCAGCCACAGACAGACAAATACACACACGGAGACACACAAGCACACACAGTGTAATCCCATTTTATGACTGCTGGTTATGTGATAGTCTGGCATCGGTAGAACGCAGAGCAGATCCACTGGCCCTGTGTTGTACCACAGGGACCCTCAAACTACCTTATTAAACTACAGCAGAGCCACAAACCTTCTGCCAGGAAGCCCATGTGTGTGCGGGGGGGGGGGGGGGGGGGGTAGCGTGGGAGAGAGAGCAAATCAGGACAGCAAAGCTTGATGCTTCCCCCCCCCCCCCATCTCTCCCACCTTTAGCATCATATAATGTGTGTGTGTGTCACCTTGCAGATCGTCTCACTGTCCCAGGGCAGGATGGTCTGCAGATCGATGAGCTCACAGGACACGCCCAGTTTCTCCTTGGCCATGATGACCACCTCTCTCATCACATGAACCTGAGAGGGGGGAGAGAGAGACGGAGAGACCGAGAGAGAGAGAGCGAGAGAGAGAGCAAGTGGGAAAGAAATGGGGGGGGGGGGGGGTCAGAGGCGAGCAGGACAGACGGCCATCACTTCAGGTCGACATTGAGAGATCAAAGGCATTGGAGAAGAAAATAAAAATGAAATCCCCCCCCCCTCAAGTCTTCTCTTCTCCCCTACTGTTAAATCCCTCCCTCCTCCCATCAGCTACTCCCCCACGTCCCCCAGCAGTGTGGGGAAGAACGAGCCGGGCTTCGAGGCAGCTCTTTGTAAGAGGGGAGCTGAAGACTGTAAACCCTGCAGAGAGGAGGGGAGCAGGTGTGAGGCTGTCATGTCCCTCCCCTGCTGGGAGGCACACACACACACGCACACACACACGCACACGCACACACACACACACACACACACACACACACACACACACACACACACAGGAGATGGCGTGTAGAAGCTGATCCCTGATTCTGCTATAACACCCACCACACATAACACATATAACACACACCAAATCCTACCTGCGTTCCCCAGGCAACCAGAGTGACGTCACTTCCTTCCTCTATGACCTCTGCCTGCGAGAGGGGGATGGTGTAGGACTCCATTGGAACCTGCTCCACTGGACACACACACACACAGAGAAGTCCATACTCTGCTCGACAAGGCTTCTTTTGCACACGTACATCCCTCTACAAACACCTGCACGAGAGCGTTGCGTCGAGTCTTGGGATGCCTCTCCTGTCATCACACCAGGTTGTAACCTGATGTGAGCTCCTCAGGAGGGAGAGGGTGAATACGGGGAAGAACAAACACAGTACTGGGGAGACGACCAGCACATATATCACACACACACCCCCACACACCCCCACACAGAGGAATACGGGATGATTACAGCCCCCAACCGCAACACATGTTCACATTGGCCTCAGGCTCACACAACTCATTCGATATGGGGCTTTCCAGAACTCATCAATCAGCTGTTAGTTTGGTGCGTTTTCCCCATCAGCCCCAACTATGGGTTAAGACACACACACACGCCCTGAACTAAGTCTAATGGAAGGAGGAGAGTTTGTGCGCGCGCGCGTGCGACTCCTTCCTGTTGAGAAAGCCATAAGCTGCAGGGTTAATAGGGCGTCGTTCGAAGGCTCAGGCGAGAAGGAAGGAATCTGTGAATGCATAGAGCAGCTGTGTGGAAGCACAGCTTGCACACACACACGCACACACACCCTTTCACACACACACACACTCCTCTCACCTGCAGCTCTGTACAGGATCTTGGGCTCGAAGAATATACAGGGGTTGTCGTCAGCGATGCAGGAGAGAAGCAGCCCCTTACACTGCACTGGGCCCCTGGGGATAACCACCTGGCACACACACACACACACAAAGTTATGATCCAACATTTATGGTTTCCTGTTCCAGTGTATAGGTTAGCTGAGTCCTGAGGACAGTGGTGGTGAGGTGGTGGCGTGAGAAGCCCACATCTTATCAGGATGACCTTCAGAGAGCCGACGCAGGCTGTGGACTGTACGCGCTGCAGATACCCACCGCCGACGAGGCGCGCTCGTAAACCTGCTCTGACCGGCCTCGAACCTGCTCTGACCGGCCTCAAACGTGCTCTGACCGGCCTCAAACCTGCTCTGACCGGCCTCGAACCTGCTATGACCGGCCTCGAACCTGCTCTGACCGGCCTCAAACCTGCTATGACCGGCCTCGAACCTGCTCTGACCCGCCTCAAACCTGCTCTGACCGGCCTCGAACCTGCTATGACCGGCCTCGAACCTGCTCTTACCGGCCTCAAACCTGCTCTGACCCCCCTCAAACCTGCTCTGACCGGCCTCGAACCTGCTATGACCGGCCTCGAACCTGCTCTGACCAGCCTCAAACCTGCTCTGACCGGCCTCAAGCAGGAGGACCGTCCGCTGTGTGCGCCCGTGCAGGCGCAGTGTTTGACATTTGTGTTTGACGCAGGCTGTGGACTGTACGCGCTGCAGATACCCACCGCCGACGAGGCGCGCTCGTAAACCTGCTCTGACCGGCCTCGAACCTGCTCTGACCGGCCTCAAACGTGCTCTGACCGGCCTCAAACCTGCTCTGACCGGCCTCGAACCTGCTATGCCCGGCCTCGAACCTGCTCTGACCGGCCTCAAACCTGCTATGACCGGCCTCGAACCTGCTCTGACCCGCCTCAAACCTGCTCTGACCGGCCTGCTATGCCGGCCTCGAACCTGCTCTTACCGGCCTCAAACCTGCTCTGACCCCCCTCAAACCTGCTCTGACCGGCCTCGAACCTGCTATGACCGGCCTCGAACCTGCTCTGACCAGCCTCAAACCTGCTCTGACCGGCCTCAAGCAGGAGGACCGTCCGCTGTGTGCGCCCGTGCAGGCGCAGTGTTTGACATTTGTAACCCGCGCTTCCGCAGAACCACACGTGCGTCAAATCGAAATGGCGGCCAATGGGATGCGTCTCTCCGACCACCCGCCCCCCTCTCCCCCCCCCCCCCCCCCCCCCGGCCACCTCCAGGTCTGATGCACACGCATCGACCTGCCTGGGCTCCTCTCTCTCCCTCATCTAACCAGATACGTGTGTGTGTGTATTGGGGGGCTATGGAAAGGGGAGAGGGATTCATTGGGCTATAACCAGAACCAGGAGTCTCAAGTGTTCCACTGGATGCTCGGCTCATTAAAACTCGAAGGAGTGAAAGAGATGACCTTAAGGCAGCCTGCTAGCAGGTCTCCCAAGTCAAAGATTTGAGCTCCGGGTCTCATCCAATTATCCGCGGGAGATACTGAACGTGGGTGACACAGAAGAGGAGGAGAGGGCGAGAGAAGGACAGAGAGAGACAGATAAACAGAGAGAGAGAGAGAGAGAGAGTCAGAGACCCAGGACAGGAGAGGAGGTGGAGGAGGGCACCGACCTTGATGCCGGGGCAGTGTGCGAAGAAGGCCTCGGGGCTCTGGGAGTGGTAGAGGGAGCCGTGACCCACGCAGCCCCACGGCGCCCGGATGGTCAGCTTACCACAGTCAAACAGGTTCCCCGAACGGTACCGGTACTTAGCTGCCTCGTTCACTATCTGAAGAGACAAACAGTATGGAAGGGAAGAGGGGGAGGAGAGACAGGAGAGGAGAATGGAGGCGGACGGACAGGAGAGAACAGAAACAAGGGTTGAAAACCCAGCGAGACCGCATGTCGCCCCCGGTGTCGTTGGCACCTGTCGCTGGGTGATAGAATGCATCAGGGAATATCGTTAGCACGAGGCCATGTCGGCTTGGCAGGCGGCCAGCCAGCCCCTTTGCATTGTGGTTCTGCTTCTCCTGGTGCTTTAATGCTGTCTAATTACAGCCTCGCCAGGGGACTGGCCACTCACGGTACAGGAGCCAGGTGTGAGCAGTTAGGACCATTAGCAGACAGGAAAAACACATCAGCACCCTGCCTGTCTCCCTCAACCCCCCCCCATCCTCCACCTAGACCTGCCTGTCTCCCTCAACCCCCCCCCATCCTCCACCTAGACCCGCCTGTCTCCCTCAACCCCCCCATCCTCCACTTAGACCTGCCTGTCTCCCTCAACCACCCATCTCCCAGAGAGAGAGAGAGAGAGAGAGAGAGAGAGAGAGAGAGAGAGAGAGAGAGAGAGAGAGAGGGAGAATTAGAGAGAGAGAGAGAGAGAGAGAGAGAGAGAGAGAGAGAGAGAGAGAGAGAGAGAGAGAGAGAGAGAGAGAGAGAGAGAGAGAGAGAGAGAGAGAGAGAGAGAGAGAGAGAGAGAGAGAGAGAGAGAGAGAGAGAGAGAGAGAGAGAGAGAGAGAGTGGGGGATCTGACCTGGTCGAAGGCAGGGTAGATGTAGTCAGCAAACTGGATCTCGGCAATGGACGTGGCTCCTGCCACAGCAGCTCCGATTCCAAATCCCACAATGCCCTGCTCGCACAGCGGAGTGTTGAACACCCTGTCCTTCCCTGAGGAGACGAGAGGAGAGGCTTGCTCAGAAGTCTGGAACTAGCCATTCGAGTTAGCGAAACCTAAAGCTCGCAAGCAGACAGTCGGCTTGCTAAAAAGGATTTACCCCCAAACGTACACAACTTCACCTCAAAATACCCCAATGGCACACAGTATTTTCGGATCAATTATGAATGAATCCTCTAATACACGGGTGTATAGTAAAACCTTTAGAACCACTGAGTATGGTCAAAGTGCATTGGAGACCCTCCTGGTGTGTGGTAGTGAGCCTGGGTGTGAGACCCACTTCCCAGCCTCCTCAGAGTCGACCCAGACCCAGGCAGCCTCTACCCTGTGATCTGGGAGGAGCCCCGGGGTCAGGGCTCTCCATGAGGGAACCAACGCTATTTCTGTCCTCTGGCACTTTGTGGCATCGCCAAGCTCAGTGTTTTTTCGGGCTGCCCCCAGCTTCACTGCTGTCCAGTCAGCCGCGACCTCAGGTGACCTTTGCTGGGGGGGGGGGGGGGAGGGTGCTGAGTCCGTAGGCTCTGACTGCGCCAACTCTACGGATTTGGGGTGAGATATTGATTCGTGTGCGCTTTCTGGGAACTGGCCTGGTAGCCGACAGTCCCTAAACCTCTTTTTTTTCTGGTTCTGTTGTGAAATGATCGTCATTTAGGGTCAAAGGTTATGAGCTCTGGTTCTGACAGTGAGACTGTGATGGAAGGACTGTTGCTTCAGTTTTAGATGCTCACAAACACACACACAAACACACACCAAAGCTTCTGACCTTTAAGGAGCAGGGGCACAGACAGGAAACAATAAGTAAGACAGCAAGTGACAAACGCCAGGAGAGAGAGAGAGACAGAGATAGAGAGAGAGAACGAGAGACAGAGACAGAGAGAGAGAGAGAGAGAGAGAGAGAGAGATATATACATGATGGGCGGCTGTTTCCAGGTGACCTGTGTTCAGCCACAGCCTGTCTAGAGTGGAGGCCGCTGGAGAGGAAGCGAGGCCGGCCTCAGTTATATCCCCGGTCTGTACTGCCACATACACACACAGCTACCTGTTAGCCTGCCCCAACAAACTCATCTCTGTGTGACAGGACCTGGCCAGACTGTCTGGGGGCTGACCTCACAGTTCACCTGGGGAGAAGGATGAAAAACAGCTCATTCTCTCTCTCCCCCCCACCCCACCCCCCTCCCGGAGAGAGGCACAAAACCGGTGACACGGGGATGAGATGGAAAATAATTATGTTTGAGGTGGCTGAGCATGGCTGACGTCAATGGAGACAAAAGGCAGCAGGAAAGAGACAGATTTGTAAAGCTCGCACTCCAACCCTAATCACACATCCCACCCAGGGTGCACTCTGCTAGACTCTGGTAAGAGGGGGGGGGGGCAGGAAGGAGAAGTGTAATTGAATAGAAAGAGACACTTGGATTCATTGTGACGTGCATGTCAAAATGCGCGGGATGGCAATTGCAAGAATCTTATCGTCATATAATAGTGTAGCTCTTCACCAACGCTGTGAAGCGATGAAATACAGTCACCGTGATCTACCATTCACGTAACCCACTTATAAGGTACGCCAGATTTTGTCAGTTTGTTTCCAAGGTGTACTTTAAGGTTGACAACAGATTACGCAGGGCCCTTCTGGACCTGTGGGTAGTCAAAAACGTAAAGACCACATTCACGATGAAAATGTCATCCTGTACTGCCACCTAGTGGCAGACCACTTATGTCACCATGACACCAGGAAAAGTATTCCTTTCTAATCCTCCTTTTGTGTTGGTTTCATGGTAATGATTCTGTGTTCCCAGTCCAAAATGACCACCCAGTTATAGCTGATTATAAATCCATAATAATACATTCATAAATCATCCACTGTTGTGTTACATCTTAAGTTCTTGTGAAACAAGTTCAAAACTTTTATTTGCTATTTATGGCCTGTAGGCCTCTTTAACCTGACCTCATACAACATGTTTTACAGTTTAAACAAGAATGATGAAAGGAGTATTTTGACTTTAACAAATACTTAGATGAAACATACTGTGCTATTAATTAGATTATTGTGAGGGACTGGGAGAGGAAGCCTGTCCATCCTATGAATGGGCATGTGCAAGAACTCATACACTAACTGTAGTCTAAGCCATTCAATTCTAATGATTGGTCATTTTTTATGCTGATCAGAACACAACAGAACATTGAAAGAAACTACCTCGATGTATTTGGATCTCAATCTACCACTGAAGCAAAACAATTATGGGAAAGAAACCCCTTTTTCAGCTGGTACACTCAGAATACAAAATGTTTAATTGATTTCCTGTCAAGTTTCCTCCATGGTTGTAGTTTGATTTGCAACTCCAGCAGTAGGGAGTGAGTGTGGTGAGAGTAACACAGGACTACAGTTCTTACCATATTTGTCTCTGAGTCCCACCGTGCACCGGAACACCCCTCCAAAGGCAACATCCTCCCCAAAGATCACTTAGGGACAGTAACCATAGAGACTCATGTCACACATCAACAAGACATACAAATGACAGTACAAAAAGCTGGACAACTACAAGTTATTATTCATAAGAGACATTGAAAGTTTTTTAAATTTTGTATAAGTGAAAACAATCCACAGTGAGATGTTGAGATACCTGCTGTGGGGTCACTGGCAAGAGTGTTGTCCAAGGCACTGGTCACAGACTGGAATAAATTCATCTTTGTAGTGGGGCCTTGGAAAATATAGAATTATTTATCATTTTACACACAAGGCCTAACGTTTGACTGTATTAAAGTAATCCTTCTAATCTTGTACAACGCTGTATTCTAGGGAAAATACATTGACATTTCAGTACTTGAAAGCAATATCAGGGGCCATCCTTCTGTGCACTGATTCAACATAATATAATATGGTGACTGGTGCCATTGGGATGCAAGCAGACCGAAACACGTAGTTTCTTCATTAAAGTGGTTTGTGCAATCACTAGCGTACAAAACGTAGCATTGACCCTGCTACAAGTAGTAGAATGCTAAGAAATTAGCCACTTGATGGGTTTTGTCACCCTTGTTCTGAGCACAGCTGTATCCCAATACGATCGTGTACGTGCCCATTACCTATTGTAGTCGATGCTTGTGCTTAAAAACATGTATCCTCTAACCTGACTTGGCAAATGGAACAAGGGCACTAGCATACACACCGGGACCCTTATAATTTAGTAAGCTAGCTAGCCTAGCTAGCCCACTTACCATAGTTTGTGGGAACAGGGTCAGGGTGATATGTGAAGTGTGCATGTCTCCGCTGTGTCTTTACTTGAGAGCTGCAGCTCGGGGATAGCTTGAGCAAGGAAGTCCCGAGACAGCTCTGGGCATTGTTGGTTCGGGAACCTCGGAGTAAGAACCGTGCAGCGGTCGCCATCCTTGTTATTATACTTGGAACAGGAAGGACAAGCAGTCAGCCCTCCATGTGGAAAATGCGGGTATGATTGGCTGGGGAGGTGGGCGGTAATAGCGACAGTGTCGGTAAGGCTGATCGTTTTGAGTCAAAGGTTCAGCCGATGAGCGGAGTTTTTAACCGTGTATGTCGTTTTTAACCATGACTTGCAACTGTAGCTACTTATGTATGTCGGTCGGTCGACCCAATTTGCTGAGCGTAGGTCACAGTTATTGCGAATCTGGCCATGTTTTTTTGGCCAAGGTGTGTAAGAACATTATACATAACTACATACAGAATTTGACCGTTTCATTTCCAAAATACTTGCGGTATCTGTCACACACTTTATCAATACAGGCATAATTTGATTCCCTTTAAAAACTAGCACACTGACAATTTTACAGAACGTTTATTTGCCGAGTCTGTAAGTTCTTGCATTTAACATAGGACCTATAGTACAAAAAAATATATAAACGTCTAAATACCAAACGATATGAATTAAAACAAAGATGGCTGTGGTTGTTAATAATGTCTAAAAATGGGACATACACTGCAGAAAAGTGGTTGCAAAACGTATTCTTCTTCTCGTTTGAGATGCAAGTAAGAAGACCTGAGCTTCAAAACCATGTGGCATACCATAGAAAACAGATCAACAAAAGATCAGTGACAGTATGTACAGCTGGGCGCAGAGGGCACGGTGAGGCTAAAATAAGAGGAGAGCCAGGAGACGGGCCTGAGGGTAGGGCTGGAGCCTGGGCTGAGCTCCCCTGGCTGAGGGTTGGGAGGAAGACTCAGAGCCAGGGGAGTGTCCCCTACAGTTCAGTACTTTGTTGCACAGCAGGCCAGCCCACATGCCAGACTCTCGCAGGTATAAGCTAAGTCAGGCTAATATCATCCACACCATCTTCACATCTTCCAGGAGGGTTGGCTGGATGACCTCACACAGTCTGCTACATCCAGCCTCCTGCCACTGTTGCACATTTTCGCCAGGTTCTGTCAAGAGCAGAGAAGAAGAGCAAAGGGGAGGAGAGGAACAGAGAGGGTTTAGAAACAGAACAAGGGAATGTTTGACAGTTTGGTGTGTAACTATTGCACTTGTGTTCTACAGCAGTGTGCTTACGCTGGCGGCCCTGACGATGCTGCTGGGAGACTGGAGAGCAGCGAGGTCATTAAGGATCTTCCTCAGGTCATGGTTATCGGATGGGGCAGCTGGCACAGAGACAATAAATCGCTAATTACAATCAAATGAACACACAAATATACATGCATATTTTTGTCTGACCGAGCTATCGCCAAGTGTGTGTGATGCCTCCTCCTACCAGGCTCAGATGATGGCTGAATCTGCAGGTAAGAATGTTCCAGAAGCTCTGAGATAGAGATCCTCTCTTTGGGGTTCCTGACCAGGCACCTCTGAAGAGACAAACCACAGCTGTTTCGATGAAATCGTCACCGGTCAGATGTTCTGGCCAGCCTGCAGGAGAGGAGGCCAGCTAACCAGCCAGCCAACCAGGAGAGCTTACCTTCAGCACGTCCAGCAGGTCCTTCTCGGCAATGTCAGGGAACTCGATGTGGTGGGAGGGGTCGATGATGGCGTGCAGCTTGGTGAACTGGTTGGTGATGCTCTGGAAAGGCGTCTTTCCGTATGTCATACAGTAGAGGATACAGCCCAGTGACCACACATCTCCTTTGGTGCTGATCTGGACACACACACACACACACACACACACACACACACGGTTATGCCGGTACTAATACATTTCGTTTGGGATGGAATGGTTGGATAGTATTGTTTCATTGACAGTGTGGAAGGCCCACCTTAGAGCTGCCTTTTCCCGTGTCTTTGATGGCTTCAGGAGGCATGTAGTTTAATGTTCCCACCTGAACATGGACAGATGGTTTCAACTTACGAGTCCAAAAACTCCAGGAAATAAGCTTGTGGCATTATCATTTCATCTTTCTCCCCTACTCCATACTTTAATTGATAAGATGACCCTGAAAACCTTTGCGGTTCTTCCTCAATGATCACGACAAGCTACATCCTGAGTCTGTATTGATCCCAACCTTGGAACAAGAGAGCCAGGGCCTCACCTGTGAGTCCTTCATGATGCTGGTGACGTCAGGCTGGATGCTGTTAGCGATGCCAAAGTCGATCAGCTTCAGCGAGGCGTTGACAATCACAAAGTTGGCAGGCTTCAGGTCACTGTGGATGATCCCTGCAAGGACAGAAGACAGGTGGACATGGTTGAGCAGGGAAGGAAAATGGTAAAAACTAAAAAAGAGAGAGAGGGAGAGGGTTGAGAGGGAAATGTAGAAAGAGAGAGAAGAGACAAATGAGTCCTGACCGTGTTTGTGGATGGTGTGGACGGCTTCCAGCATGTTCTTCCAGTAGAACTTCCGCTCCAGGGAGTTGACAGTCTTCCGGTTCCTCAGCCAGGTGTTCAGGTCAAGGTTCCCACACTCCATCAGCATGTAGATGTAGCTGTTGGTGATCTCACTGCGCGCGCGCGCGCACACACACACACAATATTACACACACATCCCACCTCCCTGTCACAATATCACACACCCCACCTCACTGCAACCACAGAAACATCATACAGTGAGCTACATGAGGTGGCAGATTCCAAATACACCTGGATTGGGTCAAATACTACAGTGAGAAGAGGCCTGGATAATATTAATGATCAGATTAAGATGATTCTGTTTTTTTCCCCTCAAGTGCACATCTTGTCTTCCGAGTTCAAAACATTATGACAAGGAAAAGCTTCTCAATTTCGAAAAAAAGAAAAGTTCAGTGTCCGTCCACCAGATGCTGCTGATGGACACGAGCACCCCCCGGTGGGACTCACTAGTCGTACAGCTTGATGATCTGGTCGCTGTACTGCTGCAGGTGGTTGAGGTGCTCAATCTCGTTCTTGTAGCTCTCCACCGTCTGGGCGTCGGCCTCCTCCAGGTTCACGTACTTCACCGCAAACAGCTGCTTCTTGTGGTCCAGGACCTGGTACACCTGGGAGACACGCACGCCGGTCACGTGACTGGGCCGAGCCAGTGACACGGCCCTGAAACATCCCTCCCTTCTCCGTGATATCTGAAAGCCCTACCTTGCTGGACCCGCCGCGGCCAATCATCTTGAGGATGAAGAACTGGCGCCCTTTGATGGTGATGGATTCGTTGGACAGGGGCGTGAAGGAACCCTGGGTGACACACACAAAAACACACAGTCAATGTACCTCTCAGACAGTGGTGCCTCCACAACAGGGTGGTTGGGGGTGGCAGGGTTCTCTGTACCTTAGGGGTCTGCTGGGTATAGGACACCTGGTTGAGGGGGGTGCCGGGCGGCTGGGCGGGGCCTGCTCGGTGTGTCGTCGAGGAAGGAGCCAGGACGGGTTGGTTCCTCTTCACAATAGGAGTGTAAAAGCTAAGACGAGGACAGGAGGAGGGTATTCAGAAACAGGAGATGGTGAGGCGCGATCCTAGCCAAAGCATCAAGCTACCAGAGTGTCTCCACTGCTGTCCACTTTTCTGCCAACTCAAAAATGTTCTGTCCACATTAGAGGTTGAATTGTCCCCTCTCTCCATAGCACCCTTTTGAGAGGCCCACCTGTTTGCCGCAGGGTCTTTGTAGTTGGGCGTTTGACAGACCGCAGGAGGATGGAGCCTGGAGGGGAGGGGCAGGGAAGGGGTGGGCAGGGAGTCCACCAGGCGAGGGGTGAGCCTGGGATCGGGAGGGGTGTGCCTCTCCTGGAGCAGACACAAATCACACAGCTGGAGGTTCAAAGCTACAGGTGTCAGTGTATTGTAGAGTCACAGGGCATGTATAGAGTCACAGGGCAGAGAGACCAAGGAAGGCTCCATTCAGTCATGGAAAACAGAGTAGTCAAGCCATGCCCTCTGACCTCTGGGGAGACCAGCGAGGTGACGCGCATGGGCATCTTCCACCCCGGCTCCCTGGCCGGGTTTTTGTGCTGGACCTGGGACACCATGAACGGAGCCTCCTGCTCCCTCTCTGCCGCACAGCTCGACGAAACCAGCACGCCTTGGGACTGAGGCTCTGGAAGAGGGCAAAGCAGGAGTCACAAGAAAAAAAAGGAGAATGAAATCCCACCCGAATGGGCCCGTTCCCATCAACAACGCATGCGTCCCCAAATGACCGTCCACAGCCTCCTTGGCTCGCCCATGCTGTGGGCAGGAGGGAGGCGTACCTGGGGGTCTGTCCGTGTCGTCGGAGGGCAGCAGCTGGCTCTTCCCAGCCTTCAGGTTCTTCATGGCTGTCTCCAGGTGCTCCGCCGGCGTGGCCAGACTCTGGGCCTTCAGCAAGATGGACGTCGCTTTGTGCCCGTTGCCTGCGGGAGGAAGGGTATTGCACCAACAACTCCTTTTGAGCTTCACCTCCATACGAACAACTGTCAACGTTCTGATACTGAGTTGATCGTTAAGAGCAGCAGGTACAGGTTAGTGGAAGGAGCACTGTGACTCTAGAATGCTGAGTGTCTAATGACAACATTTGTGAGCCTCAGCCTCGGGGGGGGGGGGGGGGGGGGGGGGGGGTCACGTCAGCCCTGTGTTTACATAACATGTCACTGTGCAGCTGCAAGTTCTGTACCTTGTGCGAGCTCGAACTGGGCGTGTGCGATGTGGACGAAGGCAAAGCTCTTGCTGATGGATCTGGCCAAAGTGAAGTTGTCCCTGGCGTCATCAGGGTCGTCGATACTAGAGGTCAGAGGTCAAAATAAAAGTCGGATCAACACCGCCGTCAAAGGTTTGCATGACGACTGGAGGCAACACCTGGCTTAGGCTCCATAACACAGGCCTGGCTGTTGCCACAAGGCACAAGTCGTCACGGAAACCGTGGCTGCGACCTCGCATTTCTCATCCAATCAAATGGAAAGGGTACCCGAGATAGACCCCCCCTGCACCTTTTTAGAGTGCCACTCACCCTTTGAGCTCGGCGAAGCGCACGAGCATCCGTGCGTAGCTCTCGTTGCGGCTGTGCTTGCCCAGCGCCAGACTGGAGAACACCTTGGAGTAGCAGTCCCGGAGCCTGGCCAGCAGGTCAGGGTCCGTGCGGGGGTCCCCTTTCCGCTCCAGGCTCAGCAGGTAGCACCTGCAGCTCTCTGGAGAGTTGGAGCTCAGGGCCTGGGTCAGGTTGTACGTGGTGTCTGCCACAAAAGGAGGAGACGTCAAGAACGAGCTCCGAACGTCAAGAGAGCCCTCGGGTGTCATTTAGGAAACATGGGAATGATGTCGAACCCGTTGATGTTGTCGTGCCATACATTTAGTGAAGTGAGCCTGTTTGCCATTTAACTCGCTGATCGTGGTGTTTGCGGAACGGCAGTCTAAATAAGCCTTCCTCTGTGCCGGACAGAATGGTACCTTCCAGCCTGGAGGAGTCTTTCCTGCGCAGGAGATTCGTGGTGGAGTCCACCATGGCTAGCTCCTCCCAGGGGCGGGGCGCAGGGCTGGTGGTGGGCGGCTGCAGGAAGACAAAATATCTTCACTAATGTGTTTGTTTATGTGTCACATATATTTGACCCATTAACAAGGCTGGATGACAACAAACACGAGTCCCCCAGACTCCATAGCAGCAGATGTTTCTCAAGCATATGAGGTCATCGAGCTGTCTTATGACAAAGGGTCATGCATCAGAAACCACTGAGGAATTGAAGCCCACCTTTAGATTGAGGAAGTCCCCCTCTACAGCAGTCTTGGCTGATGATAAGGTAAACACAGACGACCCAGATGTTTGCCTGGAAAAAGCCACAGCATTTTAAGATGCCATTTGCAATCTACATTTGACCAAAAACCTTTGCTGGGCCTTCAACCTGTATTATGCCCCATGTGTGCATGCCTCACATAGATAAAATGAGACTCAGTGCTTCAGCCTCTGAAGTCTTGTTGGAGATCAGCACGATGAGTAGCTATATAGTGGATGCAGTCGACAGGCCATGGAGGTTTGTTATGGGAAAACGACTCCTACCTGGACACACTGCTGGAGAAGGAAGCATCAGCCCTTTTCACTGGCCTCTCCTGAGAACCTCCAGCCACATCATCCTTCGTCTCTGGGATGGGCACTATGGGCACTCTTCCTGGCTGAAAGGGGGGGGGGGGGGAGAGACAGTGAGGCCAACATCACCACAACAGCTCTTGTATGGGTCAGAAGTTCCAATTCTGGGGGGGGGGGGGGGGGGGCATTCTTATTAAAAGTGTAACCTACACAGGCCTATTACATCCTCAGAGACTCAGAACACCAGCAGTCTGTTCAGCCACAGACAGAACCACCAACCATAAAAAGGGTTGAAATTGAGCCATTACCATGCCAACGAATCCTTTTCGCAGAGACCCCGACCTCCATACGGAAGCCTGGTGCTCCAAGGATCCACTCCGCTGGTCCGGTCTGGTAGCCACAAAGCAGAGGAGTGCATCAGGGGACATGGGAATGGACTTCAGTGTAACAACTCACAGCCTCAGCATAGCATTTAGAACCTCTCTTCTTACCCTGAACAGAAGGCACTTGAGAGAGGCAAGTCACCCGTCCCGTCCGAGTTCCTGGAAGCTATGCGGAATTCCGAGCTCTTTTTGCCCAAATCATACGCATTCTTATAAGCCACTGCTAAGACACAATATACAACATGTCACGTTAATCGGAGTTCATCCTTAAACGGTTGTCTGCCGTTTAAGGACGTTTAAGGACGTTTAATCACACTTCCGTTAACAGACAAGTCATTGCAAGTACATGGAAACTAACCGGTAATGTTTTCCTTGTCTTCAGAAGACTCTTGCTGTGCTCTGCCTGACTGCAGGTTAAGTAATGCTGCATGAAGCGACTCTGTGGGTTTGGCCCCAAGTTCTATTGCCCTCTGAAGAATGTAAGTACTTTTCTTTGTGTCTCCTAGGATGGGAGAAGAGCACGCGTTACTCACGCAATAATGTGACGGACATCATTAGAAAAACACAACATGATTCTCTTAGTGTGGCCTCGTACCTTGAGAACGTTCAAACTGAGCATGTGCAATGTGGACAAATGCAAAATCATGGCAGTTGGATCTGGCCAAGTTGAAGTTTGCCTCTGCTTCGTTGACATCCTGGAGCCTGAGAGGAATGACAAGGACAAATACTTAACTCAACTCTAACATGCCCAAGTACAATACTGTCATTAATGCGATCTGACTGTTCAGAGTGAGGCATCTGTGGAAGAGTATTGTTGTAGTCTCAGACTCACGCTTTGAGCTCTGCAAATCGAACCAACATTCGAGCATAGCTCTCATTCTGGCAATGCTTTGCCAGGGGCATATTGGAGAATACTCGTGTGTAGACGTCCATAAGACGAGGGTCTCCCTTCTTCTCCAAGAACACCAAATAGGAAAGGCACTTTTCAGGAGAGTTTGATCCAATTATCTTATTAATATTATCTGTGTCATCTGTGGGTGGGGAGTAACACCATGACTGAGTTAGAGCAGAAAACTTGACAAGCAACGCTTTTCCAAGGCAAAGATCGCGACAAAAACGGCCTGAGAAACATCACACACGGTTATCCTGTCCATGACATACATTTCAATGTTTCCGAATGATCTTATGTGAATCTGATCGTGTTTTTACCTTCGTTTAGATGTTGTTTTAATTTGTTGAGCTTTTGGCAGAGCATGGCAAGCTGCTGCTTTCGGTCTGTGTGTTCTTCTTCCTCCATTGCCGATCAGACGTCTACAGAAGTGAACGCACAACCAACAGTCAGCTGGCTAGATACTGTAGCCATGCTATCAAAGTAATTATAAGATCGAGACCATTTTACTGAAACTGATCTAAAGTACTACTAAATCATACAAACTAGTTTTCATTTCAATTGGCTTGGCTGCCTAATTAGAAAAAAGCTCTCCGGGCTGGCTAGCTAGTTTGCTAGCAATAGCAACAATGCTAGTGTAGATTCTAGGATGTTTAGCTTGCTATTCTACACGTAGACGAGGGAAACAGAAAATACATTTGAAAATATTTACCCCTGTTATTTGGAATATTTTTAACGGCTCCCGATATGTTAGTATTTTAATTGGAGGTCAGTTTGTTTATGTATAAATATTTGTAATCCCGTAGCCAGAAGGACAAAAAAAATCCTGACTGGTGGCTGTTTTTCATACTTTCAAATCGCCACTTCCATGTATGGTGCGCGTTGATTGGTCTGTTTTTTGTTGACGTCTCTGAAAGGACACTCGTTTTGAACTCCCAAATTTGCTACGTGCCACGCTTGAGGTCCACAGAACAAATACCTTTTGTTCATACACCAATCAATGCTCAATCATATTTCATAGTTTGTATCATGACTGATCATACATTATATTTACTATTTAATTATCAGACCTTTACACTTTTATTAGTTTAGTAGCAACCGTGCACCAGCATTGGTTCTGCAAAGTCTTTGATTGTGTATCATGTTGAAAGTTTCATTATCTACTTGATATTTATTTAAGTATCTTTTGCAATGTCCTCCCACTTTGGATAATTTTACGTTTGACTTTCAAATAATACAAGTTCAGTTTGTTTCGTGACCTTTTATTTTGAAAAGGATGGAAGATTTGAACCGGAAATGAAATTCCTGCAGGCCTGCTTCTTCCTTCTCCCCATCCAATCCATTGCATTGTAAAGATGGTTGGAATGGAGCATTGATGGAACGACAACAGGTTTAGGTTGTCAAAATCATGAAATCATTTTCAGTGTATGAGCTGTCAGTCGTGTTTTTGCAATAAGATCTTTAAGATCATTGCAAATTTAGTGTTTTATATGGACCTATGAGGGAGCTGTATATTTGTAGCTTGCAGTGTAAGCTAGGCTAGTGCTAGCTTGTCAAATAAATGAATCCCTTACTTCCGTGCATCTGATTGCCGTAGCTAGCTAGCTAGCAAGCTAAATACCCAGCTGTTCACCATTTACTGTGCGGTGAGTATCTTGTCATTTATAGCATACCATTGTAAGGAAAGTTCTTATCTATCTAGGTAGTTTACCTACTAGCCCGGGATGCCAGTGCATTCTGTAGCCACCATATGAACCTCCGACCTTATTATTCTAGGTACAGTAGCCTGCTAACGTAAGCTAGCTATTAACGCCCTGCCACACATTAACTTTGACCATACAACTTAAGTACTGGCTGGCTAGCAAACCAGCGTAGCTAGTTGACTGGAAGGTTAGTTAATACATGTTAGTGGTATTATAGTTGCATGTTTGTATAGCCTATAATCTACCAATTTTGATCATGCTGTTGTAATATCTCCCATCAAGTCCTACCCATCATCATGGCTATCCCCCAGTTCCGCCTGTTTAAATTATGCACATGCCTCGCTACCCTGCTCTCTTTCTTCAAAAGGCTGATTTGCAGGTAAGGAGACCTTGTAACGTAAAAATAACTGATTCAGTATCACCAGTTATGTCCAATTAGTGCCGCTTGAACAATATGTGAATATTGAATACAATCTTCAACATGTAGATTTATGTTAAGTCAAGAACTCATAATTATTTATATTTTTTGTAAGTTTCAAATTGTTTGACGTGGGTCCATTTGCCGGTCTCTCCTACTAACGTCTTGTGCTTCCATGCTGCGCAGGTCAGGGAGGTTACGCAAGCTGAGCGGTGACCAGATCACTCTTCCTACCACAGTGGACTTCTCATCCGTACCCAAACAGGTGAATGACGTATATATGAGCCATATACTGTATGTCATGGTAACTGCAGGTAGTTACAGCAAGGCTAAATACCATGAATGCAATAATAATCCAGAGACAGATGGTAGTTTGATGTGTACATATTGACCTCCCCCCGTGCCCCTGTACAGCCAGAAATAGAGGAGTGGAGCTCATGGGACGAGGATGGGCCTACCAGCATCAAGATCGAGGGCGGGAACGGCAACGTAGCTCCACCCTCACCCGACCAGGAGGAGGAGGAGCCAGACTACTTTAAAGACATGACCCCCACCATCAGGAAAACACAAAAGGTAAATTAGTCGGTATTGTCGGCGTCACGGATGTGGTCCATAAACTAGAGGTAAACTCAAGGAAACGGTTGTCTGGAAGAGAACAGCCCAATCTGTGACTTGACGAAGACCTTATAGAATCACACATTGGTATGAAACCATAACCTTTTTCAGTTTCTTTGCCACAGTCAGGACAAATCCGATCCGTTTTGAACTTGCTCCTCTTTCCTCCGGGCTCCTTCCTCCCCCAGATCGTGCTGAAGAAGAGGGAGCCTCTGACCTACCTGGCTCCTGACGGTCCAGGGGGCTACTCCAGCCGCCTGGCGGCCACTCAGGACACCTCCTTCATCCAGCCCTCGGTGAGTCCCCCCCCCCCCCACATTACGCTACACGCTTCCCCCCCCCGAGGGTCCCCCTCCCCCCCTTTTCCAGTTAATTCAAATCTGTTACCATGCGCTGGAGCACCATTTCACGAACAATGCAGCCCATTCTGGATGCTGAGGACACCGTCAATCAGTTCCTCAGCCAATACGTCTCAACTGTCAACATTCAATCATCAGTCAGAATGCATGAGTATCCCTGAGTACCACCGTTGCATTTGAGCCTAAACTAAGACTGTGAACGGCCACGAACGGCGACATTGCCTCATGCAGCTGTGTGACAAACAGGTTTGTGAATGTCCTGACATTGCCTCCTGTCCTCTTCTCATGTCCCGCGGCCACCAGTCTGAGCTGGGGGACATGGACGCCTGGCAGGAGGATCCCAGCGCCTGGGAGGAGGAGTCCGACGCAGCCTGGGAGGCTGAGGAGGTCCTCAGGTACCTGGACACCGTGCTCCATGAACCCCCTTCACCCTGCTGGTTAACATGGATTGGTAGTGCGCTGGGTGTCCAGCAGATGGCAGTGTGTTCACTGACTTTGATGACATGACGTGTAGGCGTTGGCTTTGTTTACTATTGCATTACGATACCGGCCCAGCATGTGTCTCCCGGTTGTTGTTTTATTCACGGGGATAGACATTAAGATAGCTGACGAGCGAGAGCCTGCAATTTTGAGGTTACCTACAATCCTGTGAGGAGGTTTTAGAGCCTACAGCACTGTGCAGCGCTGAGCGCTCTATCCCTGTCAACCTTTCATTCTGTGTCCCTCTCTCTCTCTCAACCCCCCCCTTCCCCTTCCTTAGGCAACAGAAGCTGGCAGACAGGGAGAAGCGTTCCCTGGAGCAGCAGAGGAAGAAGATGGAGAAGGACGCTCAGAGGATGATGAGGAAGGAGCAGAAGATGGCCGTCAAGCTGTCCTAACACAAAGGGAGTCGTCACAAACACTGAACATGAACATGTAATACCTGCCGCCACCTTCCCCTCCTTCGAAACGGGATCTTCATCGTCGTCATCATCGATCCTCGACTGTCATTCACCTTGAACAGTACCAGCAACCAAGGGCATCAATGAGGCTGTGCATTGCAGGGGTAACCACACTTGGGACTGCAGGCCCTCGCTGGCCCCTGGTTACCCTGACCCCCCCCCCTCCATGGGCACAACATTGAAAGCGCAGGCCCTGGAGGCTGGCCTCTCCCCTCTGGTCACCGTCAGCAGAGGCTGAAGTAATTAGAGTCCCCCCCCCCCCCCCCCCCCCCCCCATCTGTCACCCAGGCTAGGCTCACATTTCTGTAAGTAGACGCTAGATCTAGAATACAAAGAACCGTTGACATTTCTGCTTCCCAGGATTATGTATAAATATACTTCAGCCCGCCGTATGGCGCTGGTGGAGTGGAGGAGGTGCGATCTGTCTTATTTGTCTGCCAGTATACAAAAGAGGGTCATTTTATTCAGAATACATTTTAGTGGATAAATCCGTGACATCCCTTTTTTTGCTTGATCATTGTGCTTTTTATTTAAATGTTCTTCTTCCTGGTTAAAAACACGTGTTCTCAGTGCTGTTGCGTGATATCCTCTGCAGCCCTGCCCTCAATACTCTGGCACTCAGAGGAAAGGCAGGGGCAGATTCTGAGCACGTGACATTAAACCAATCCCAGGGTTCTGACAATAAAGTTCAGCCTTACCGAAGAGTTAGCTACGGGTTCCTATGGTAACCTCGTGGCCGGTGACGCACCAGATTCCATCCTTTTTCGTCTGTGTCATCAAACGATCTCTGCTTTCTAATACACCAAAATACTGCAGACTCTTGTTAAGGATATGGAGCCATTCAGTCAGTTCAATGGTTTTGTTTCTGAAACATAATGTAGCATACACACACACAGGCTCTCATTGATGTGCCCCCCATTGGTAAGCTCAGAGTACAGAAAGATAAAGGGAGCCAATTACAGCTGTGGTCTGAGCCATGGGTGAGATGCCAGGATGGAGTACTCCTCTCGTGACCTCTGGTGACCCCCTGAGGAGCCCCTGGACACACAACCCCACAGTCTGATCACTGCTGGGATGAGACGAGGACCACAACCAACACACACAGCCTGTCAAGCGTTAGTATAACGTTGGTTTTTGAATGCAGTGGAAGGTTTCTGGATACCTGGGGAGAGAGGAAGAGAAGGGGAGGAGAGGAAACCCAGAGAATAGAGAGCACTTTTAGAGAGTCTCCAACAGAGATGTCTAGTTGTCATGGAAACATTAGGCAATCATCTTATGCGGATGAGTTGCCGTGAGAGCAGTTCATATGTTTGAATAGAGCCTGTATGGTAGATATCAAACAGACCTGTTGGGTGGTGAGGATGACATTCTAATTAGACTCTGACCTCCTAACAGGTCTGTAGGGGTGAGACGACATTTGTTCTGAATGTTACAAAGATGGATGTTTCTGGAGCTACAGGGTGCTTATGTTAATTTGGAGACATTTAGCTGAAGGAATCACTCATTGTTCTAAATTGTGGGATGCTTTCATCAGAGCATTTCGTATATTAAGGCCATTGCATGAATTGGTGAAATAACTACACAAAGAGATTTGGTTAATGGCAATACTGTTCTATTTTACGTCAAGTTTGGGTTCACTTGTTTTTTTAAATGAGCTATGATGCTTTGAAATGTGCATGATGTCATTTTTTCTTTGTCAATAAATATCGTTTAATTTTTTGCACATTATTCATTTTCAATAAAAATTGTCTGGATCCCTTTTCTCTTTGGATGAATTTTTGTCTTGATCAAACACATATCCAACATGATTTCCCCAGATGGATAGATTGCAGGGAATTCCCAAAGTACTTTGATGATTATTAGAACATTACCTATTGTCTGTGTGGTCGAGTCTATGAAAAAGTATTTTCTGTTTTCAATGTCAGTATGCCTAGACAGAACAATGTAAGAGTGCATTACAGAGTCCTGTAATCGAACCCATATCCTATTCAAATCCTGTTGTCCTCTGGCTTTCAGAGAACATAAGTATAACAATTACACCAATAAGCCATGTGACCATCAATGGATATCAATGTCACCTATGACCCCAAGGTCAACCACCCTCTCAGCCACGAGGTCAGACTGTCCTGTATGCTCGCTCTTCTCATAGCCCATCATGTAACATCGCCATCTGTCTACGAGTACGCCCACGCTTGCCACGCAGCCTGCCACCCCCCCACCCCACCACCCCCCCACCCCCCCACCCCCCCTCCCCAGTGGAGGTTTGGGAGAGGGGAACCAGCTCAGTCCTCTCAGACAGATTATCAACTCTGTTACAGCCGGTTTTAACCAGTTTTGTCTTCTTCCGTTTTCGAAATGAGATCATGCTGCGTGTGAGAGCAGGGGCGAATCTAGGTTCCCACTTTTGGGGGGGCTAAGCTCCTAGATAAAACCTATAATTTTTCCTGTGACCCAGCAAAAGTAGGGAGGTCTGGGGGCATGTTCCCCCAGAAGAAGTGTTTGAAAATATCCTTTTAAAAAGGGTCCTCTAGTGGGTTTTAGGAAGAGAAACTAACACAATTATATTTAAAATATGAAAGAAAAATATAACATTTATATTCTTTAAAAAAAAGAGGGGGGGGGGCTAATGAAACGTTTGGGGGGGCTCCAGCTCCAGTGAGAGGAACTGTGGTGGTATTGGTGTGACACTGCAGGGCTTCGCAGTCAGATGGAGATCCGGTTATGAGCTCATCCTCCGTCACTCACCCTCTTATTTGACCCCCCCTCCTCTCCTTTTCTCATCCCACAACCCCTCTCCTCCTCCATCCACTTCTACTCATCAGCCAGTCAGTCAGCCACCCGGCCAGCAGAGATTACAGCAGCTAACCATCTTCATCCGTCCACCAGTACTGTGAGCAAAACTGGGGTTAAAGTTATGCAACCCAGCATCCCCTCCATATGGTGGCAAAGGAGGGGGGCGGGGGGCGCCTTACTTGGCACGGAAGAGCTCCCTGCCCTCCCCTTGGCATGGTAGAAGTCAGTTCCCTGGCTTCCTCCTAACTCTCTGATTAAAACGACACGTTACGTCACGGAATAACACCAAAGCAAAGTGCCCAGCCCTGCTGAGAGTCTGGCTCTGTCCTCCTCCCCACCTCCCCAGCCCAGGGCGAGTCCCAGGTGGCCTGAGGAGAGCTGGTACAGTGGGCTCCATACATCGGGCAGAGAGGGATCTAAAGCTCAGGCTGTCAGCCCTGTCCAACGCACTTGTGCAAGCCTTTATATAAGACGTCAGGAGAATACACCCTCTCCGGAATGTGTGTGTGTGTGTTGGGAGGGGGGGGGGGATCTCTTATTCATGAGAGCTTGTTTCTCTAAGAGCTGAGGTACAACTGCCATTAGGTTTTTAAGCAAACATAGTCAGGTCGCAAGGAATGTGGATTCTGAGCAGGAGCAGTGAACCGTTAGATTACACAGCTCACCCTGGCATGTATGGACTAGCAGCCCTAGCAATTATACATGCCCCATAATCTGAGATTAATGGACTACCAAAGATTAAGATATGTGTGTGTGTGGGGGGGGGAATGTAATTGGGTTGTGTCCAAGAACACTTGGGGCCAATGTTCACAAGAAGAATTTACGTCCAAAAACATTGAAACGCATTGACCTCCAATTGTCCAGAAACATCCTTCTGAGTGGAGGGGGCTGTTCCAAGAACAAGAATCATCTCACTGCTGAAACCTAAGGGCCAATAACAGCAGAAACAACCAAGTAGGGCCAGACACTTGACTGGGGTTATCTTTTCATGCTTTAATAATAAATATAACAGGACATTTAATGTAAACCAACAGTATTGCACATAGCTCAGGCACATTACAAGTTTCAGCTTTTCGAAGCATATTCCTATGAACAAGTCGACACACGGACATGTAAAAAGCTCTACTCCCAGGGAGAAAAATACATATTTTACTAAACGTCAACAAGTGAACAAACGTTAAAGCTTTGGCTGAGGTGTATTTTTATTTTATTTTTTTCCTTTTTCTTTGAGGAACAGGAAGCACAATGACCATTATAAACTCTCAAACTTGTAGAAACCCTTTCTCAACACATTCACCTTAACAGAAATATCCCCAATCTTTTCGAACATCCCAGTACTTTCAGAACATGGCTGACGTTTACAAAGTGGTACATGACACCAGCATAGGACAACAATGAAACGTAACCACCTACCTAGATGATTAGCATTCATACCCACAATTCAGCATAACAAAACCAAAGGAAAAATAAATAAACATTCATAAATAATCCCTTTAAACACGGCTTAACTCATGGCATCTATACAGTGCAAAAACAACAGCGTGGATCCCAAAATAAATCTAGTTCCATATTTACGTGTAGGAAAATTAAATTCCCACAGACACAAAAGTGTGGTCGAGCAATGCTGAAGTGCTGTGGTGTGTTGGGGGGGGTGGGGGGGGGGGGGCAGCTGGTCTAGGACAGTGGTCCCTTATACACAGTGGTGGTAAGCCAATTTACAGTAGACCTACATGACCATGAACTAGAATGGAGATCCTAAAGCCTTGAAGAGGGGGGGAGGGGCTACACATTTGGGCCACGACTGACGTGTCGGAGGGAGTGCAATCCCATGATGCAGCAGCCACGGATGAGCGAGGCAATGTTGTAGACTGGAGTGCGGCCGTCGATGCCATGGCGCGAGTACAGCCAAGCCACCGTGGGCAACACGGGCGCCGCCACGGCAACAAGGTCAACTAGGAAGCTGCTGCTCCAGTAGCTTTTGCTGACCACCTCCATTCCTGGCTCCAGGCAGGACTCCTCCTCCGTGCTCACAGTGAAGTCCAGCTCCTGCATAAACTTGGAGGGCTCTAGGACCTCAGGGGCTTCTTTTGGCTCTTGGCTCTGGCACAGCCCGGAGTCAGAGGTGGTGGCTGGGCTCTCTTGGGGAGCAGAGGGGAGCGGGCTGGGGCTGGGGGGAGAGGCAGCCAGCTTAGGCTTTGGGACAGGGGCAAGGGCGGATCCAGAGGTGGAGCCAAGGGCAGGAGAGGGAGCGGAAATCCCCAGGAGGCAGCTGTAGACTGGGAGCAGGGCGTCTTCCACAGACCCCCCATGGTGCTTCAGCAGCTGCAGCAGGAGAGCCAGCAGGTCTGGAGGGATGGTCACCACTTCCGTCTGAATGCCCTTCTCCTGTGGGACGACCTCGGACGGAGCAGGGGAGCTGGAACCACAGGGGGCAGATGTGGTCTTCCCCTCCTCCTCCTCCACTCTACTGTGCAGCAACAGTGTGGACACGCCTGGATCCAGCCCTGTCCCAGGCCCCTCCCCTAGCTTCCCACTGCCATCCTGGCTGGTCTCCATGGCGGTGGACATCAGGACGTGTTCCAGGATGTCTGTACGGCTGGCTAGCTCATCGTTCACCAGTAGCCCGCTGTCCGCCATCACCTCTGCAGCCTGGTCTTCCAGGTCCCCGGCCCCTTCCTCCACAACCCCAGCCTCCTCCTGCCCCTGCTGGTCCCCTGGGCTGGAGGACCGGCTGCCGGGGGAGTCGTCACCGATGAAGTCCAGGGTGGGCTCAACCTGAAAGGTGGAGCCGCTCTGGGCCAGCTCCATGCTGTGAAGCAGCGACTCCAGCTTGCGGTTCTGGATGTTGATGTCGATGAAGTACTTGTGGATGCCCTTGTCCTTCTCCATCAGGCTGCCCCTCATGGTCTCCACCACCTGGCGCAGCTGCTTGATCTCCTTGCGAGCCTCCTTCAGAGACAGCTGCGCCTCCACACGGTGGCACTCCTCCTCGATCCAGTCCTCTCGCATCCGGCCCAGTTGACCCTTTAGCTCCTCAACCTCCATATCCCTGTGTGTGTGTGTGTGTGTGTGTGTGTGTGAGAGTGAGAGTGAGAGAGAGGGGGATCAGATGAGACTGTGAGGACATTGGGTTTCCTTTCGTCTTAACTATTTTAGCCACCAGCTAAATGTTACTACAATTGGGTATTTTTAGTAACGATCAAAGTACAGTACAGTCTCATATGTAGGCTACTTGGGAGACTAGATCAAGTGAACATGGGTGACAGCCACCGTCCCCCGCCCCAGCTCTGGTACCTGTCATGGACGACATTCTCGGACTCCCTCAGCTTGCCCTTCAGGTGCCTGATGGCCACCTCTTTCTGCTGCAGGGGGGTGAGGTACTGCTCGGGGTGCGGGGGTCGGATGCCGTGGTTGTCTCCACAGGACTGGTACCTCCCCAGGCTCACTCTCCTGGAGGGCGGCACAGAAGTACGCCACCATTTTAACGCTCAAACTAATTGTGTGTGTGTGTGTGTGTGTGTGGGGGGGGGCATGAATCAGAGACACTTTCTCGCTGAACAGGCCCAAAATGTAGGGATGGGGGAGGAGGCCAGCTCTGTGCTCCTAACGCGTTTTCATACAAGAGGAGGCCTACATCATTTGGGTCGTTTGACCGAAGTGCTCTAGGGAGGCAGCTGCTAAGTGAATGTGTGTTTTTTTCTCTCAGAGGATTAATAGCCAGTGGGATGATGCAGCAGCCTTAAACGTCAATATCAAGGAGTTTCGCCTTGCCAGGGATGGTTGGGTAAGGGACCACAATTATGGGGAAGAACCTTAAACATGTCTGTGCTTGGATCAGTCTTACCCAAGACCATTTCACGATCAATAGCCTCCAATAGATCTTTTCAAGATTGGCCTTCAGTTGAACACCAGCCGTTCAGGAGAGTTATGCCGTGATCGGCCTTTGATCACATTACTAAATGGTTTGATGAGGTGCATCTTTGTATGAGAGATAAAAGAGAGATGAGAGCGAGCGAGCGAGGATCTGGCTCATATGCAGAGCAGCCTGTTCTTTCAGCCTCACAGAGAAACGCTACATGCTAGCAACCTGGGACTCCAGCTTTGAAGCCTGCTCTGCGTCTGACAGAAATAGAACAGGCAGCAGCAGGCAGAGACCCACCGCATCACGTGACACCCCGCCGGGCGGAAGAGAAAGACAGATAGACAGAGAGAGAGAGAGAGAATGAACAAAACGTTTTTTGTTCAAAACTCAAAAACAACCCTGCAACGAGAAAAAAAATGAGAACGCAGTTATGCAGATTTGTATGCATACGCGATGCTGAGGGAAAGCGAAATAGGCCTTGGGCTGAGATGAGCGGGTGTTGGCAGCTCTCGTTTGGAAGGACAAGGCTGAGTGCTGTGGTTGCTAGCATCCATAGCAACACACTAACCCTCCGAAATCTGCCACTTGAGACAGCAGGACGGTTACAGATAGATGAAACACCAGCTCCAAAACGCTGGGGTGAGCCAGTCAGGCATCTAGACATGATCAAATATTCATGGCGTCTAAATCTCCGCCTCCCACACCACATACATAGACACAGCTTCCTGTTCCAATTCATGAATGACTCAGCTGCACTCACACAAGGCCATTTTTCTGAGTACTAAAAGCAGACATTTGTAAATCCAATCCTTATAATCTCAGCATAACCCAAACATGACCTACATAATCCCTGTCTCTCCGTAGAGAAGGGGGAAATGATAAAACCGTCTCGGCACAAAGCCTAATCTAGCCACCCACTCATACCTATCCACCCCTCAACCATTATGTCCTTGACCCACATGTGCGTGTGTGTGTGGGAGTAGATATATGTGTGTGTGTGTGTCTACCTGGACGTGGGGCTGGAGTTGCTGCTGCTGTTTGTGGAGGAGGGGGGGGCTTTAGGGGGGGTCCTGTAGGGGGCGTAAAGCTCTGCATCCCGATTGGCTGTGGTGATCCCAGCTGGTTTGAACACCGGGAGGCTTCTGATGTGGACGCCACGGCTACAGGACACAGTAGAGATATTAGAGATCGGAGATAGGAGAGAGAGATAGGAGCATGGTGAAGTCGTAAGAATATGTGCACTCTCCATGTGTGTCTCCTGTGTGGAGGAACCTGTCCAGGTGTGCGTGTGTGTGTGTAAAAAGTAAGTAAATTGTATTTATAAAGCACCTTTCAAAACCAGGAACACAAAGTGCTGTACAATAAGGACACTGAAAATAGTGTGTGTGTGTGTGTGTGTGTGTGTACACACCTGCGTGAGGAGATCTTTCTCCCTGTAGAGTGGGAACCTTGGAGCTCCCTGGCCTTCAAGCTGCCTGCGCTGCTGGAAGAGCTGAAGTCCGCTTCGCTGCCTGTAACACATACACACGTGAGTAACCAATCATCTACCCTATCAGTCAAACACACACTTAGACTTACGATCAGCATGACCACACATGGGGCAGCCCCTGTAAAATATATTTGTATTCCCAGTCATCACGTCCCTGCTGTCTAAACCAGGAGAACCCCCGACTCACTCCTCCATCCAGCCCTGTCTAGTTAAGACTTGGATGTGTGTGAAAGAGAGACTGTGTCGCAGCGTTCAGATCACGTTACAGCGCTCGACCAGTCTGACCTCACTCACTAATGACAAGCAACGACCAGATAAACATGCCCTCTCAAACCCTCCTCTCTTTGCCCGCTCAACTATTTCATCCCTCTAGTTTCTCCCTCCCTCTTCAATCACTTTCAAAATGTCCTTCGACTGAAAAAGCACATGCAAAAAAAAAAGGAGCATGCAAAAGGGGTCAAGTACGTGACACGGCCAAAACCAACCTGAGTAGCAACGTTCCCCTTTAGATAAAACCATTATATTTCCAATATATTCTGGTGTGCTTCGTTGTGCTTTATGATTTACAAACAACTGTGACTCACTGATTATGAGTGGCTGGATGATCATATTAAAGCTGACCGACACACAGCCAATCAGAGAAGAACACCCCTGCCTGCCAATCAGTCTAATTGGCAAACTCCAAGTACCTACTTGTCAACCAATCAGCATGTCTGTAGAGCTTTGAGTGAGACTGGGCGAGGGGTGCGAGGGGTGCCAGGGAAGAGCAGGAAATGAAACCAACTGTTGTCTCTGGTGTGAGATTAGAGCTAGGACTGTATGTTCACATAGAACAGGTGTCCAGACTGCTTGTCTCTACAGTGCTTCTCTCTCTCTCTCTCTCTCTCTCTCTCTGTCTCTCTCTCTCTCTCTCTCTCTCTCTCTCTCTCTCTCTCTCTCTCTCTCTCTCTCTCTCTGTGTGTCTCTCTCTCTCTCTCTGTCTCTCTCTCTCTCTTTCTCTGTTCATCCCTATACAGTCTGAGTGGCTGTTCATCAACCACAGGCTGTTTAGCCATGCATGAGGCTGCTGACGGCTCAGAACACAGGCACACACTTTAACTTGCGCTCTAACTCACAACACTTAAACTCACACGCATGCTGACACGCTTAAACTCACACACAAACAAGCCAACAAGCTGTTTTATGATTGCCCACTAATGACTAAATCAGACCTGAGCAAAAGCACAAATGAGTTACTAACACAAGAATGGTCTACGTTTTTTTTACTCAGGGATTCTACTCATAGGCAGAGCCTGTTAACTGGTTTTCACTTATGCTGGGGACACACCACAGGATAATCGGGCCGATTTCGGCCCTTCCGACAATCCTAGGTAACATATGTCCCGATTATCTTGATGGTTCCGCAGATTTTATCAGATGTTCCCTTGGTGTGAGGTGTGTTAAGACTGACCACACACTGTAGGAGCAAAACGGCTAAATCTAGGATTTTTTGTCCTCATGTTTGTGGTCTCTCACAGTTTGAAAATCTTATAAGATTAAAAATCGTATAGTGTGTCCCCAGCATTAGTTAGAGATGGCTGAAGAGCAAAAAAAGATATCTGCAGAAAAGGGCACCACCAAATGGTGTGTGGCACCAGGGCAATGTGCTAACCCTGGTTAATTTGATAACCCACAGCGTACTTACCCCTGTTCAATGAGCTAACCCTGTTCAATGTGCTAACCCTGGTTAATGTGCTAACCCACAGCGTACTTACCCCTGTTCAATGTGCTAACCCTGTTCAATGTGCTAACCCTGGTTAACGTGCTAACCCACAGTGTACTTACCCCTGTTCAATGTGCTAACCCAGGTTAACGTGCTAACCCACAGTGTACTTACCCCTGGTCAATGTGCTAACCCAGGTTAACGTGCTAACCCACAGTGTACTTACCCCTGGTCAATGTGCGTGGTCTCTGCTCCCTCTTGTGCCTGGGTGGGGGGTTGTCCTCTGGGATCCACTCCGCCATCACCCTCACCCTCTTCACCTTGTTCCTGCGCTCGGGGGGGGGCGGGGTGCCTTGGGGGCTGTGGTCAGAGCCTGGCGGAGTTTTGGAGGGGGACACAGACAAACTAGTGGGGCAGCCGGTGTCATCTATGCAGACCGGTAAACAGCAGGTGCGCGCGCAAGCAAGGGAACACAGCAGGCAGACAGAGCTCAAGGTTCACAGACCACACTTGTTATTGTATGAGCAGATAAGGGTGAACTGAGGGTGATTACATGTTGACATTGACCACGTGTGCATGCACTCTGTATCACTGTCTCTCTCATTCTACACTCACAAATACTCTCCTACACTAAAACAAGTAGGCAAGGCTTTGCTTAAAATGGATAGTTGTGTGATTTTTTTGTATGCCTAGGATTTAGTACAGTAGACTAGTTGCTTTGTTGTCATAAACTTGGAAAACTATAAATATGAGTTATTCTCATTTAAACAGAGGAGACTGTATGTTTACATAATTTGCTTTGGCAAAATTGTATCAAATGATTTGTAATAGTCGATTTGACTGCTTATTGTGTAAGGATGGGGATTAGGCATGGATTATTATATATTTTTTACAGGCATTCCTTTTGGTCCACACATGATCCAATAGTACGATGTAAATAAAGTGGATTTACAAGGAGGATGTGACAATGTGGGAACAGAGAAAATCATTATCTCTTGATTTGAAGCTACAAATCTTATCGAGGGAATAACGGGCCTGCCCACCTGAGGAGAAGCTATTGGTGCTGATGGTCCGTTTGGAGTGGTCAGAACTGACGTCGCACTCTTTCCCCTCCTCTTCGGAGACAGGGGAGTCGGAGAGGGGTGAGTCTTTGTCCTTGGGCCGGCAAGGAAGAAGCACCAAGCGGGGTATGCGGCTGCGGGGGCTGCCCTTCTCCGGAAACTTCTTTTCCTGGGAACATTTTTTTATTATAAATCAAAACTGCATTACGTTGAGGAGAAACGGTCAAATCGGTGCCCCATTGTACATTATAACAGCCTACATTAATTGAGAATATAAAATACAGCCTATTTTAAAAGTATTCCCGGATTTCTGTCACTGCTGCGAGGGGTAACATATGAATGAAACCCGTTTTTCTACTAGGGACACGCCGACTATGCAACAACGCAAGAAAGAACGTTTTGCCATAAAATTCTTACAATCGAATCAACTTTTTTCCTAAATAGTCCCATTACTCACCTCATACTCCTGGAATGGTCCCATTGTGCTTCACGCTGCGTTTCCCCCTAAAGATGTAAGTAGGGAGATTAAACATGAGAGGTATTTCTGCGCGGCATCCTGACGTGGCGCTGAAGACTTCACTAACAAGGGGAACTTTGTCCAAAATCATTGCACCACTAATGCCAGCCGACCTCGCACCACCTTGGCACAGATGGCGCTGCTGCCGACGGATCCGAACAGGACCTCGCAGTGACTGACAAATAAGTAAAGTAAATAAGCCAAATAAGCCAAATAACTCAGATAAACAGACTGATGGACATGAGACAGACTTCATGTCATTATGAATGCTTGAGTTTCTTAATACTTGCACAGGACTTTTTAATTGCTGTTCGATGGCTAAATAATTCAGAAGATTTTTATGCAATCATTCTACTACCTCTGGTAGTTGAAGAAGAATGGTTACGTAAGTGCTTACGTGTTCGACCCCAACCCCTGCCCCTCTTCCCCCCATCACCACTTCGAAAATGACATAAGTAACCCCCGAGGTCTGTAATGCCTCCGCTCCGATGCATCCCAATGCCTCTTCTTCCTCCTCCTCCTCCTTCCCTTCTTCGCTAGACCAGATACTCCTTCTGGGTCTCTGACAGGAACCCCGGGGATGTTGGGTAAACATTGTCTTCCATATCCTCCTGTCTCTCAGCAAGCTGGCATCGTCACCCAAGCTGCCATGGCGGTTTCCCAGGGACATCCCGATCCAAGCGGAGTTATGTCAGCCCCCACCAGACCCACAAAGCAATCTTGAGGCCACTGTAAGTATAGACCTGAAATAAGGTTGTATACCAAAGTCCACAGATACACCAGGGTGCAGTTCTGTGGGCGTATGTAAAGCCCTATGTGACATTGTAGGGACTTAACAAATAATATTTAATTAGATTTGATACAAATAGCACCAATCTTTAAGCCATCCGTGGATTCAGATAATATGCCTACAGTGGCATCCCACACTGTGGTTCACCGCCCGGCACCCTGCACGTCTATGACCACCTCCCTGGCAAGCTGGCACACAAAGCTGAATCTGATCAGGCAGAGCTGAGATATCAGCCCATGCCCTAGCAACAGGCTTAGCAACAGAGGAAAGACCCTCCAGAACGGCTGAGACCGGGACCAATTAGAACTTGAGCCTGATACACAGCACATACTTGGATCTGGAGGTCCATTTGATACAATTTTGCCAAAGCAAATTATGTAAATTCTTAAATTAGAATAACTCATATTTATAGTTTTCCAAGTTTATGATAACGAAGCAACTATAGTCTAATTGATTCCCCAAATGGAGGTTGTATTGAGTTTTCTGTGTATTTTATGTGAGTGTGTGCGTGTGTATGTTCTGTATGTTGTGTGTGTGTGTGTGTGTGTTGTGTGTGCATGTTCTGTAAGCTGTGTGTATATGTTGCGTGTCTTGTGTGTATATGTTGTGTGCCTTGTGTGTATGTGTGTTGTGTATGTATGCAATGTGTGTTTGCTATTGAGTGCATGGCTTGTGCCTGCACTTTAGAGGGTTATGCAATCCCTGTTATTGTAACATCATAACGTATTCAAAGCAATACTTTAACTGTGGATACGAGTTCGCATTTGGAAGTTTCATGGATGATTGTGTGTGTATGTGTGTTCGTACAGCTATAAAACAGCAGTTGTTATTCAGCACCAGATCTGAGCTTTTTGGATTTTAGGGACCACCTCAGGATTCAATTAAATCCCTGGGGGGAGGCTAAGGCATAAATGATGATGTGCAACATATATTTTTTAAATCTAAACATGGGCCATTAGTACAAAAGCTTTGCCAAAATGTGCTCCTATCTCCTTTTACCCGACAAACTATTGCAACAGCAGACTGATTGCCTCAGCGTCTTGACAACACCTCTGCATGGTGAAGCTCTATCCAGCGATGTTATTGTTTTTGCGTCGCCTTTTAATCCTCCACATCTGCTCGTGACAGCTCCCAGCAGAGGCATGTTGTCTGAGATACTCAACCCGCTCTGCTGTAGCTGTCCTATCTCGCATTCGAGGACAATGGAAACAGTCGTCAAGATTGTTGTAAAACTACAGCATGAAATCTGTGTCGCTGTCCAAAGCCTCATGGTGCTGAAATCAGCCGTCTTTAAACTTCAGCTCCCTGCCCGTCAACCTGCCCCACCTCGTTGGCTAGCCTACGCAGCATCCAAACAAACAGTCTACCCTAACATTACAGACCATAGTATCATCTTATTCCTATATTTATATATGTATACACTACAGACAAATAAATACAATATTTTGTTCAATTTTGTAAAGAGTACACATGCAATCTCTGGTTTTGAATAATTCAAACGTCATCTCAAGAAAAAAAATTGTACACAGTTCTGTCTTTTAAACATCAAGACAATGTCATCAGACTGTTTCTTTCAAAATAACATACTTGCCTGGATGTTGCGTGCCAATTTCTCCAGTTGCTAAGGGTGCGCGTTATGAGTGAAGCACAAAGGGTCCGTTATCCTCTGCGTGCTTGGCGGTTCTGACTGGTGAGCCAGTGCGAGCCTGTGTTGGGTAGCTGTTCAAGTGCCCAGGACGAACACACATGATTGGACAAGGATGTCGCTCCTATTATACACACACCAATGAACGACGAATGCTACAATATGACTACGGGGCGTTAAAAGTGTTACATAACGTAGGCATGTTTATGAGGACATACGCCTCTTTCTGGTTGTCGACTCATGGTTTGCATCCCAGCGTAACATGTCTGACGTAGACGACGTGACGCAGTTGTGTAGACTCAACATAACATGGAGATATAAATGTCCAAATAGTGGACATTTATATCAACACCCCCCCCCCCCCAAAAAAAAAAAAAAAAAAAAAAAAAAAGAAACTGTACAGTGCAAAAACTGCACACTATGACCGTTTTAGATCACCCAGGCCATATGCACAAACGTGCTCAAATTTGTTGGCACCCCTCCCAAAAAACGAAGACTGCACAATTTCATGTAATAACTTGGAACTGAATAAAATAGTTGGCATCCCCCATTGTTTATTCGTCAATAGAAATCAGACATTGATTTTGATTTTGTTTTCCAACATAATATTGTTAACAATACAAGTACTAATACTCTAGTTTTGACTCATCTGAACAAAGGACATTCTCCCAGAAGGATTGTGCTTTGTGAATATGCATTGTCGATTTCACCTGTACCATGCTTGTTTATTATTTTCTTTCTGGTCTCCTCAGGCAACTCTCCTTTGCTGTCCCTGCTCCATGTTCAGTGTGATGCACAAGGACACCAAATGGCACAGTGACTATTTTCCTCCATTTAAATAGGCTAAATGACAGATTACAAGATTGGAGACCTGTGATACTAATTACAAAAATTGGTTTGGAAAATGAATCCTCTTTTCTAAGGGGTGCCAAGAAATGTGTCCAGGTCCACCTTTTATAATATATTTGTAGAAGGAGCAATATCTCTTTTCACAGCTTCTTTTGCTTTATTCTATGACATACCAAATACATGCAAGTATACATAAAAATGTCATTGACGTATACATCATTTTTTTCAGGAGGAATTAAGCATTATTTTAATGGGCCGTAAAGGTCTGTATGTTTGCCGCATTGAGTTGGCATCCCATAATTGAAGCTGCCTGTTGGGAAGACCCAGGTTAAAATAAAGATTGTCACTATAGAATGTCTCTTCTCAGGTCCACAAACCTCCTGGAGCAGGAACTCTGCTGCCCTCTGTTGGACAATTCCTCTACCATCATACAATACAGGGACAACTGGTGGAGCACACGCCATTTGATTGTAGTCATCTTTACAAAGAGACGATGTGGAAAATGAACAAGGCTAAAAATATGCTTTGTGACTTCATTAGTCAATAGAGGGGTGATCATTCTGGATTACCTTGAATTTTGTTGTTGACGTTGCTTGTAAGGGTCTGGGATAGCCTTCAAACTGGCTTGCATTGAGACCTATAATCACAGTCATTGCCCATATCACTTTGTGTCTTGGCCAGTTGGTTGTCTTTGATTTATCCTTATCACAAATCAGTAAATATGAGGTTCTTTCTTTTTTTGGAGTTTGTAGGGCAAACTTAATATAGTACTGAAGCCTACATTTTGACATTTGAGGTGGCAGATTGTGGTCCTGGCAAAATCATCAACACATCATACGTTTTTGTTTTTATTCATGTTGTTCTATTTTTTTGTAACCTACTAGCAGCTGATGTCTTGAACTACAGCTCCTGCAATTCAATAAAGTTTCAAATGTTTCAAAGTTCCAGCTTTTCATTGACACACTCACTATGCATTCATTCAATTTCAGAAGCTGTGTCTGACAGTCTGAAATAGACTGAAATAACAGGCTTACTTATTCTTGAAAAAAGGCATCCATCGAGGACACGCATAGGATGGTGTATACATTTACCATTGCCAATAAGTGTCATGCAGATAGATGCCTAATTTCACTTGATTATGAGAAATATTACATTTTGATCATTAATAATACAAGACATGAAAAACTGTTATACTAGTCCAATATTAGAAAATCAGACATGACCTTCGATTGGTAATCAATCTAGGTTATTTATAGATAATTGTGCTGTTTTTGGTTCCTGGCGGACTGTGTTGTCTCCTTGACCAGGTCCGTGCATGCAGCTCTGAGACACAAATCTAATTAGATTGTCAGGACAAAATTATTACGAACAGTCAATTTGCAACGGACTTGGGAAGCCTTAGACTGATGGTGTTTTACGTAAGCAGTGGCCTTACTTGCAGTGTACATCACCACCAGTAGAGAGCAGTAAAGTTTTACAAAAAGAGATGCTTTTGTCTGTTCCCAGAATTAAAGTTCCTGCAGAATCCTAAACAGAGAGCTCTACCAAAGGAATGGAGAAGCTCTCTTAGTGCAGCTTATTGGACATATTTGACCTCATAGCTTCACATAAAAAAATATCTAAGAAGTCTTTGGTTACTTACTTACCTGTGTTGGGTAGCTGTTCAAGTGCCCAGGACGAACACACATGATTGGACAAGGATGTCGCTCCTATTATACACACACCAATGAACGACGAATGCTACAATATGACTACGGGGCGTTAAAAGTGTTACATAACGTAGGCATGTTTATGAGGACATACGCCTCTTTCTGGTTGTCGACTCATGGTTTGCATCCCAGCGTAACATGTCTGACGTAGACGACGTGACGCAGTTGTGTAGACTCAACATAACATGGAGATATAAATGTCCAAATAGTGGACATTTATATCAACACCCCCCCCCCCCAAAAAAAAAAAAAAAAAAAAAAAAAAAAGAAAGAAACTGTACAGTGCAAAAACTGCACACTATGACCGTTTTAGATCACCCAGGCCATATGCACAAACGTGCTCAAATTTGTTGGCACCCCTCCCAAAAAACGAAGACTGCACAATTTCATGTAATAACTTGGAACTGAATAAAATAGTTGGCATCCCCCATTGTTTATTCGTCAATAGAAATCAGACATTGATTTTGATTTTGTTTTCCAACATAATATTGTTAACAATACAAGTACTAATACTCTAGTTTTGACTCATCTGAACAAAGGACATTCTCCCAGAAGGATTGTGCTTTGTGAATATGCATTGTCGATTTCACCTGTACCATGCTTGTTTATTATTTTCTTTCTGGTCTCCTCAGGCAACTCTCCTTTGCTGTCCCTGCTCCATGTTCAGTGTGATGCACAAGGACACCAAATGGCACAGTGACTATTTTCCTCCATTTAAATAGGCTAAATGACAGATTACAAGATTGGAGACCTGTGATACTAATTACAAAAATTGGTTTGGAAAATGAATCCTCTTTTCTAAGGGGTGCCAAGAAATGTGTCCAGGTCCACCTTTTATAATATATTTGTAGAAGGAGCAATATCTCTTTTCACAGCTTCTTTTGCTTTATTCTATGACATACCAAATACATGCAAGTATACATAAAAATGTCATTGACGTATACATCATTTTTTTCAGGAGGAATTAAGCATTATTTTAATGGGCCGTAAAGGTCTGTATGTTTGCCGCATTGAGTTGGCATCCCATAATTGAAGCTGCCTGTTGGGAAGACCCAGGTTAAAATAAAGATTGTCACTATAGAATGTCTCTTCTCAGGTCCACAAACCTCCTGGAGCAGGAACTCTGCTGCCCTCTGTTGGACAATTCCTCTACCATCATACAATACAGGGACAACTGGTGGAGCACACGCCATTTGATTGTAGTCATCTTTACAAAGAGACGATGTGGAAAATGAACAAGGCTAAAAATATGCTTTGTGACTTCATTAGTCAATAGAGGGGTGATCATTCTGGATTACCTTGAATTTTGTTGTTGACGTTGCTTGTAAGGGTCTGGGATAGCCTTCAAACTGGCTTGCATTGAGACCTATAATCACAGTCATTGCCCATATCACTTTGTGTCTTGGCCAGTTGGTTGTCTTTGATTTATCCTTATCACAAATCAGTAAATATGAGGTTCTTTCTTTTTTTGGAGTTTGTAGGGCAAACTTAATATAGTACTGAAGCCTACATTTTGACATTTGAGGTGGCAGATTGTGGTCCTGGCAAAATCATCAACACATCATACGTTTTTGTTTTTATTCATGTTGTTCTATTTTTTTGTAACCTACTAGCAGCTGATGTCTTGAACTACAGCTCCTGCAATTCAATAAAGTTTCAAATGTTTCAAAGTTCCAGCTTTTCATTGACACACTCACTATGCATTCATTCAATTTCAGAAGCTGTGTCTGACAGTCTGAAATAGACTGAAATAACAGGCTTACTTATTCTTGAAAAAAGGCATCCATCGAGGACACGCATAGGATGGTGTATACATTTACCATTGCCAATAAGTGTCATGCAGATAGATGCCTAATTTCACTTGATTATGAGAAATATTACATTTTGATCATTAATAATACAAGACATGAAAAACTGTTATACTAGTCCAATATTAGAAAATCAGACATGACCTTCGATTGGTAATCAATCTAGGTTATTTATAGATAATTGTGCTGTTTTTGGTTCCTGGCGGACTGTGTTGTCTCCTTGACCAGGTCCGTGCATGCAGCTCTGAGACACAAATCTAATTAGATTGTCAGGACAAAATTATTACGAACAGTCAATTTGCAACGGACTTGGGAAGCCTTAGACTGATGGTGTTTTACGTAAGCAGTGGCCTTACTTGCAGTGTACATCACCACCAGTAGAGAGCAGTAAAGTTTTACAAAAAGAGATGCTTTTGTCTGTTCCCAGAATTAAAGTTCCTGCAGAATCCTAAACAGAGAGCTCTACCAAAGGAATGGAGAAGCTCTCTTAGTGCAGCTTATTGGACATATTTGACCTCATAGCTTCACATAAAAAAATATCTATGTTGCTACCCTGACAGACAGTTAGTCGGTTGATGATGCGAAGGGTCAGGCACGTCATGTGTCTAGGTTTCTCTTCGGATCAGTTCAAAGTTAATATTAGTTCAAAATTAATACCGATTATTATATTTAAAAAATAACAATTAAATAATAAAACTGTTTAATAGGCCTACTTATTTTGTTAAAAAGTGGACAATACTTTTTTGTGATCATCCAAGTTTTAATCGAGTAGACTAAACGTTACCCAGGATTTTATATCAGACTGCTTTCTTGACCTCCAGTTAAAGTTGACCCAATGACCTTTGTCAACATGTTATTGTAGCTTTAAACTTGGGGTCCTGTTGCGTTACTTATGGCTTTGAGAATTGACTCTTTGCCCTAAACGAATGTCTCCTCCGTTTCAACGGCCAAAGAAAGACCGAAGAATAGTTCTCCAATAAGTGGGCTATACTTGTAGCGTCTGAGTGGGCGTGTTTCCCCGGTGATGTAGTCTCCACTCTTGAGAGAAGTCGAGAGCGCGAACGCACCTAAGTCTTGCTCTGACGCGCCGTGCATCCTTGGCTGTTGCAGTTGAAATCGGCTTCGTAGTGGAAGAAGGCTTCGAGACAACTCCGGGACGTTACCACCATGGAGGCATTTCGAACCCTAACGTTATATTTTCTGTTCATCTTAATTATTTGGAATGTACCATGTTCCCAGTCTGCTGCTATCATATCTCCATCTGTGCCGTGGAGACACAAGGGAACCCGGATCCATCATGACGGACAAAGGTCAACCAAGTTTCTCAAAGAGATATTCACATCCTCTCCCGTTTTGAGCCACCCGCGAGAGGACTTTAAAGACGCTATTGTGCCCCACGATTACATGCTTTCTATATACCGGACTTACTCTGCGGCGGAGAGACTCGGACTTAACGCCAGTTTTTTCCGCTCCTCCAAGTCTGCAAACACCATAACAAGTTTTGTGGACAGAGGAAAAGGTTGGTGTCAGCAACAACAAACAATTCATTAAATTAAGGTTGTGAAGTAGGCCTATTTGATTTACACTGTAATCTGCAATGGATAGTTTTTTGTGTCACATTTTGTGTGACCCTATCATAAAAATGGCTTCTCTCATATCTGCATATGAATAGCTGTTGACTATGCGGGAAAGCTAAACAGTGTTATTGTTACACCATCTTCTCAATATTAGGCCACGATACGGTGCATGGAGCCTTAATTTTAGTCATATTGAGAGGTTCAAAATTCATTTTGCACAGTAAAATTGCGAAGGTAAAGGAAATATCTCGTAATCTCAACAGCTATAAAGTTAGGCCTGCGTAATAGATGCACTCGAACTTTATCGCTTCTTTTGGGAGACGCATTAAGTTTTGTTGCAGCATTCGGGTGTCTTTGTACCCTTGGGACACATTTTAAAGAGCCGTAGAACTACGTCAGTTTTGCAAAGTATTAAGTTATATTGGACTTAAATTGACCCCCAGGTAACACAACAGTAAAACTCTAATTGAGAACGTCTCTAAATGAAGGTAATAAATCCTTTTCCCCGGGTCCCCACGTGCGCCATCTCCATCATATAGCTAGCTGCGCGGGGAGACGTTACAATGTACAATGTCAGCTGAAATATAAAAATTCACTTATTTTACCATAGTTTACGACGAGGTTCAAATGTAGGTGGGTAGGCTATCTGGTCTGTGACGAGGAAGACATGCAACCCCAAAATTATATTTGTGCTGAGTGAGGAATTAATTACTCTGTCCAAGCGATGTGTTAGTTAATGGACTGGGCCTATCAAAGAATGGGCCGGTGCTAGGAGCAGGTGTCTGGCTCAGTCAACTTCGAAACTGAAAAGGTTCAAGGATTCGAGATAAACACATAACTGAACGCAGAAAAAAAACAGCAAGGCTAGTTAATCTTTGGTGGACAAACACAAGTGACATGTTCAAACCATTGTTCGCTTTCCCCTCCCGTATAGTAGGCTACAACCAAGAACTCCAGTTCAGAGAGACAAACTGCGAACTGATCTGATGAACAAGCTTCACTTTCTCCTATCTGAGTTTAATTTGATGTGTCACTGGCTCTGACCCCTCGCTGGACTCTCCGAGGGTTGCTTAGCATCGAGCCGCTGATTGGAGCATTTGAACTGGGTGATCTAATTGAGTGTTCATGTCATATATCAAACACTGTCTATTCTCCCATAATGACCCAGCACAGCCAATGGCAAATGACCAAAAACGACGGGAAGAAAAAAAGAAAGAAAGAGCACTTCCTTCGCTAAGAAGTCTTTGGTTGCTTACTTTTACAGCGCACCTCCCTGTGCGACCGCCACTTTAATTGTGGAAAATTATTTTTCTTCCGTCCTCCCTTCTCAGTGGTGGGCTCTGCTCCGGCACCAGTAAAGCCCGCAGTGTGGAACAAGCCTGGAGTGGTGAGCTGCACCACGGAACAGACCTTAATGTAACTAGGCGGCGTTTTACTTTTGGATACTCATCCTCATTTAGTCTACAAAATGCGACGCGTATTTGCGCATCAGTGTTTGTGGGTGCATTGCGTCTGAATTGAAAGCTGGACCAAAGAACGACACCTTAGATTTTAAATAAAATTACTCTTAACCCGCATATAGTGTAATACAGATTTCTATTTGTAAATTCTATCGATTAAAGAGAACAGTTTAGGGTGTCTCTTAGGTTCGTTTTAGTTGCAAGATCAGACAAGAACAAACCGAATGTATGAAAATTACTTTTGGCCTCAGAAGTAACTCATTAAAACGCAGATGGTGCGCGCTGGCCTCGGCAGCCCGAGTCTCTCTCTCTCTCTCTCTCTCTCTCTCTCTCTCTCTCTCTCTCTCTCTCTCTCTCTCTCTCTCTCTCTCTCTCTCTCTCTCACACACACACACACACACACACATAAACACACACACACAGACAGACAGATACAAACACAGGCTACAGATTACATTTCGAAAGCCCATGTTTTGTAATAGTTTGGATTCAGATGCAAACGAGTAGGCCCAACTGGACACATCACTCTTTATTTTCGGACGAATGACTTTGCAAGTGCACACAAGACTACTTTCTATAAACAAGAGTAATTTTTAGCCCAAAAAATTGTGTCAAAGCGAAAAAAAGTTTAATCTTTTAACGTTATTCGTTATTATTAGTAGGCTACACATTTTCATTAATTGAGAGATGTGTTCTATAATTCCAACCCGGTGTCAGGCCGAGCACGTTCGAACCGGGAATGTTGTCTTTGGCACAAAGGGATGAAGTATTTTAATGAGGAAAAGCGGAATTCAGAACTGTTAATTATTTGGTGACCTTGTATTCGATTTGTTTGAGGTCATATAAAAAGCAACTAATGCAGGCCATACGTGCAAAGTTTGTGAAACAAACACAAGGTTTCAATCTGTTTTTACTATTAAACTCCGCGGGGTTCCCTAGGGGCAGAGAACTGGCGTACACATCCGAATATCTATTCCGAATAACATTTTATTAGGAATCATATCATAACTTAGGAGGAATCATATCATAACTTAGGAGGACTGAAAAACACGTTTAAACGCACATGGTAAAATTGTTCTGCAAAGACAAGGCATTTTGTCATTTTGAATCCTTTATGGTTAATGTGGGTTTAATGGGGTTAATTGGGTTTGCTTTCTTAGGCTATTTTTTATGCACTGAAATATTAAAGAAAAAGAAAGGGCTAAACGAAAAAGTCCCAAACAAATGTGTCTACTCAATTTCATATAAAACAACTTTTGCATGTACGCTTTTTTAGTCTCCTCATGTTTTGCTCAATATTGTATCTCTTAGAGTAGGTCATCATTTGCATGTGTTGGCCTCGACATGGAATAATGCATTAATTGTGTATTGTTCAGCTGAGTGTGGGTGAGACTACAGTGAGTCGCCTCTGCCCCGTTGTGTCTGCGAACTCCAGCCACGACATCTGACCGGACACCATGTGTTTTATGCCTCACAACTTTGAAAATACTTAAATACTCTGAAGATACATTCAGACAAATAATGAATTAGTAGGAGTGGGACAATCATAAAATTGTCTCTTGTTTTACGGGGACAAGCCTACCCTCAAACTAATAGGTAGAATCAGATGTTCTTGAAGAGCTTTACAAAGAAGTCAAAAACAAAAACAAACATTTGTTGAAAAGAGGCATATGGAGGATGGGATTGAAAACAATATCCTCACTGAAATGTTGGGTAAGAATAGGCCTTTAACTATTGAAACATGGTCCCATAATTAATAACAATAACAATATGCCTAAAATGGCCCCTAAAAGTTTATGCATGAAGCCTTGGTCGTTCGTAGAGAGCTTTCCGCATGTAGGCTTAAAGGAACTGTGGATGTTTGCATTTTGGCTTGCATAGATACTGGCCTATTGATCCCACCGTAGGCTACTCGAAAGTAATAATTACAATTGCTTGTTAAACATATGCAATAGGGCTTGAGAAAAATGTAAATGATTGTGATTGTGATGAACAAAAATGTGGTTCATCTGACTGCTTCTAAAATGCCAAGGGCTCAGATTTGTTATACTATCTTCACGAATCTTAATGAGATCTTAACAAAAAAATTAATGACACGCAAATATAGGAATCTGCATGAGCCTACATTAAAAGTGAGAATGCGAGAACGTTTATGCTGACAGAAACGTACAAAAAAAATCAATATCGCCTTGAAACATGCCAGCCGTGAAGTTTATAACCAGATTGGTTTATCTAATTTGACGATGTGTCAGTTGTAGTTTGGCTCAGCTCAGGTTCTGAGTGACCAGTGAACAACAAGAAATAAGGCCAGCGGATCTGGCCTCTCTGTGAGAATGCGAGACACCCCCATTCCACCCTCCCTTCTCCCCTCTGAACACTGTATACTCTAAGTGAATCTGACTGCAATTATTTCTTTTTATCTTGCAGACGATCTCTTGCACTCTCCTTTGCGAAGACAAAAGTATCTGTTTGATGTCTCAACCCTCTCAGACACAGAGGAGCTGGTCGGGGCGGAGTTAAGGATATTTAGGAAAGTGCCCGGGGATTTCCAAACGTCCCCGACAGGTCTCTATGACATCCAATTATCCTCCTGTCGATCAGAGAGTCTGCTGGATTCCAGATCCCTTGATCCCCTGGATTCCAGAAAAGCAGGATGGGAGGTTTTGGATGTGTGGGAAATGTTTAAGAGCCGACCCCCCTCTGGCCAGGGCAGCCAGCTTTGTCTCCAACTCAAGGTCACGCTGGGCAAATCAAAAACGGAAATCGACTTGAAACAGTTAGGATTCGACAGAGCCAATCGAAGCCAACAAGAGAAAGCTATACTGGTGGTGTACACCAGGTCAAAAAAAAGAGAGAATCTGTTCAACGAAATGAAGGAGAAGATCAAGTCGCGCGGTTCGGGGCGATTAGAGGAGGAGAAGGGCGTGCAGTTGAAAGCGCGCCGCAGACGGAGGACAGCGCTCAACAACAGACACGGAAAGAGACACGGCAAAAAGTCAAAATCAAGATGCAGCAAAAAGGCACTGCACGTGAACTTCAAAGAGCTCGGTTGGGACGACTGGATCATCGCTCCGTTGGATTACGAAGCGTACCACTGCGAGGGCGTTTGTGACTTCCCCCTGAGGTCGCATCTAGAGCCAACCAACCACGCCATCATTCAAACTCTCATGAATTCCATGGACCCCAACAGCACACCTCCCAGCTGCTGTGTGCCCACCAAGCTCAGCCCCATCAGCATTCTCTACATAGACTCGGGTAACAATGTTGTCTACAAACAATACGAGGATATGGTGGTGGAGCAGTGCGGCTGCAGGTAGCGCCTCGCTTTGACCTCAATTTTGAGATCTCAACTCAAATCAAAGATGGGTCATGAAGTCCCGATGGACACATGAGAGTTTGGCAAAGCTTTTTTTAAATGCAGGACCGTGTGTTTGTCATATATGGGCCTACAATGTGGGGCGTAATCTTTATTCAAAAGGGATCCGAAAGGCAATATTTGCAATATTTATTTGGCAATTTCAAACTCATAACAACCACATCACGGTTGCTTTAAATGGCCTAATCGTGTGCGTAAATCTGACACGCTTATTATTCCACCATTCAACAAATATATACATCGACAATAGCCTGTTGTTTGGAAGTCGTAGATAGCGGCGACCTTGCGCTACCACGCATCCTTTGGGCAACATGCTGGACAAAAAAGAAAAGCACAGCAAGTGGCCTGAAAGAGGTTCAGAGACGCACCTGTTTGGACCGGGGATGGAGAACACGGGACAGTCTGTTGTGCATTGTTACTTCTCGGACAAGGACTCATTTGGGTGTCTCCATAATTGCTCTGGCCCAGCTGGAGCTATTGCGCTCTCTTGATGCGTTATCAATAGGCTCTCGAGGCCGTCCGTCGAGAAGGTGAATGTGATCTACCAAACACAGAGATATAGTGGGAAGATGGGAAAGTGCGCGAGAGGGGTGAGAGATATATAGAGAAAGAGAGAATGCGGTGGGATTGCGAGAACATTTCCCTATAAACGCGATCTGCATCTTCCGAGTGCAGCGCGCGCTCACCTTGCACCGACGGAGTTAAACGAATGCAAGATGTGCGTGTGATGTGGACTTAAAGGTGTGTGTGAGAGGGAGACATGGACCCGGGGCTAGAGACGATTATCATAAATGTTGACTGTACGGACACGGGCCAAGTCCTGTCTGCTTGTGAACACTGTGTTTTGGATCCGGTTGCAAACGGCACCGAGGGACTCAAGGAAACATCAGCCTCATTATCAAGGCGAACTCATGCTCAAATCTGCATCTTTACGAAATGCACTTCACAACTGACTGCGCAAATGTCGATAAGTCAGGAAGAAAGTTGTTATATTTCTGCGTTAAACTGACAAGAACAAACGATTTGATATTTAAATGCACATTAGCTTGGAATGCACTGCTGTTCGTTATTTGATGTGTAAATATTTGTATAGTCAAAAACTATACAAGTGCAACAAATGGAGAAATGAGAAAAAGGCATTTCTTTGTAAATATACAAATGCACTCAAATCGTTTTAATTTCTATTCTATAATTATTTTATTATTTGTGATGTACAGAGTTTCATGATAATCATATAATTCCTACATTGATAAGAGTAATTTAAGTTGTGTTTAATATGTTTGCAAAGGGTGGAATACCATTATTGATGTCTACCTCATATTAGAGTTCTAGGTTCTGAGTTTTGAGGTGCATTCAATTAGAGGGTTCAGTTCTTTTACAATGATATATAAAATCATACGTTTATACATATATTAATGGATAATATTCCACACCATTACTGTACTAATAAAATGCAAACAAATCCTCCCCTTTTTTGTTCTCATGACTAAGTCTCCAAAACGTTTACCAAAAAAAGAGAAAAAGATTGAACATGCCACAGAGAAAGAGAGAGATAGAGAGTCAGTCAGTGGAGTTACACACATCCAGCAAATTAGAGAGTTGTGATGACCATTATGTTATCGGGCGAATCACCTTTTGGTTTATTAAATCGTTACTTCGAGTCTGGTTCAGTCTTTTTTTCCCCCAACCCTCCTCAGGGTGGCGCAGAATAAAGGGCTAGGAATGTCCCCCTCTATCTGAGGATTAACTGTTGATACATAACTTGTTTTCTATCCTCAAAGTCTGTATGTGTAGCCGAGACCGGAGATCTTGTTTGCATAATGTGCTTTGAATCCGATCTACAGTCTGCGATTCCGGTGTTCCCAGATCACATTGAACTAACAATGACACATTCCATATGTAGCTATTCAAGTGTTGAATAGTATTCAAAAGCGTATGTGTTCTCTGATGCAGCAGTAGTGTAGGAGATCCTTCCTTCCTCTTCCAGCTCAGCACTGGAGGAGGTGCAACTGGGTGGGCTCTCTAGACCTTGGGAACACAACAAAATCGCTACAATCTCAGTGTTATGATTCAGACATGATCAACTGTGAGTCTGTGTGTGTTTGGGGATGGGGGGGGGGGGTTACCCTGAAGACGGCCCTGCAGATATCTAATGGACACAGCAGCTTGGTGCTTCTACAGGTGTCCACAGACTGGGGAGTTAAGAAACACGAGGAGCAAAATCGATCATTTGTGAAAATAACATATACATGCTTGTGTACAGCTCTGCCCAAATTAACCTGGTAACGTGGTGACCAACCCAGTTCTGGAAGGTTCTTACAGATTTAACACTGCGTGCTGATCGTCAGGTTGAAGGCCAGGGTAGGTATCAACTGGGAGCTGTAACACACGAGGTTAAGAAGTTCAACCACTCAAAAAGGAGTGCCATATCACATTCGCACGTGCTTGTGTCCACTGGACTAACTCTTCTCCTTACAGGTCTTTCTGTACAGTCCTACAAGATCCTTCTAGATCATCTGATGGGTGTTTATGAAAAGTAAACATGGTGTGATCTTGTCCTTCTGCTGACTGGTTTCTCTTGTAACAAACAGTACCTTCTAAGATGGACTGATTGGACGCGACAGCAAGGCTACAGCCCTGATGGCCCAGTGTTCTTATAGCATGTAAACAGTCCGGGCTTTCTCCCATCACAGACAATGAGTGTCATTGTTCCCAGCACGGCTGGCTCAGTAGTGCTTCGTACAGTGTAAACATATGGTGCCCATCCTAGTAGGAAGAACAGACATAGGCTGTCACTGATATGGTTCTGCGTGTATAGGGAACCACAGCTATTTCCCAATGAATTAGCCCGCCCGGGTCAAGTTGACTTAACACTTTAATGTTTCCCAATCTGGGGATGCAGAGGCAGATTGAAAGCAGGGATTGCTTCCATATAGACTGTCGACCTTGGCCTGGAAACAATTAGGAAATGGCTTTGAAATGTTAGATGCTGGTCAGGCTCTGGTACAGTATCATGTCATTCCCCACATGTTTGCAAGGGGAAACACAGGATGCTAAGTGCGCTCTTTAGCCGCCCCAGCAAATGAGTGACACAACAAGCGGTCCCCTGGGGGCCTGGCCAAATGACCCTTCTGGCTGGGGCCTTGGATCTGAGGGCAGCAGCACCAGTCTGCTGAAGCTGCTAGCTAATGCTAGCTAGCTAGCCCCCTCTATATATGACAGGGAGGATCCAACAGCAAAGTCAAGTACTTGCTAAGGCTAACTAGCTAACCCTCTCTGTGTTTGACATGAAAGTATCCTACAGCAAAGGCAGGTACATGTAAGGCCAAGCCTGGGCAGGTGGGCTGACACTAGTGGGGTCTGGTACAATATCTGACCACATTGCATGTCTGTCTAGTGAACATATTTCTTTGTTACTGTAATAAACACAGACAATAACGAACAGAATGGAATCTTTGTTCTGTTTCGATTACTCACCCCGCAGTGGATTATTGCACAAAGACTCTCCATCATGGAGTCTCCCATCTGTGATTCGATCTGTTTATTTGATAAATTCTCTCGAAAAGTTTTGTTTAACCAAATTTCTGTTGGCAAAAGGACAAGTCCCTTTCATCAGAAATGTGGAGAATGTTTAACCAAAACACTTCTGACACCCTGTTGCTGTGTTCTGAGTGTCCTCTCTGTGTTCCGGGGGGCTTACTCAAGATCTACAGCGAGTCTCTCCAAGTGGAAAGACCGGGAGTCTCTCCAAAGTTTAGAAACACTACTTGGCTCCTGCAGAGACAGGAACCCTCCCCACACTTAACCCCGCCGTTATCAGTGATGTCCTCATCAGCTGCAGCCGGCAGATAAATCAAATTGATCCCTCCGACAGCCAGGGCTTCTCAGTGAGCAGACAGTGAAAATGGGGGCCGAGGGAAATTGATGGTGAGGACCTCAGCCTCACAGAGGGATCGCCAGAGTGGCTGAGAGCCGGATAGCTCTGAGATCTGATCTGAGATCTGGGATCTTGGAAGCCACCTAGGCCTGAACTCCTGCTGACCAGGACTCTATTGATGACATTAAATAGGAATTTCTTTACCACAGATTTCCAGGGTCTGTTTTTCCTCGCTTAGATTTGGATTTATCTCTGGAGAGAGATCCCCCCCCCCCATCTCAGACACCGTTGGCTGCTTGTAGGCTCGTTCCCCCATGCATGATCATGACCGCCCCCCCCCCCCCCCCCCCCCCCCCCCCCTTCCCTCCAGACCAGAGCAACAGAGCAAGAACGGTTCTCTCTACGTGAGCTAACAGAGAGCCCAGAGTATGCACAGCCACACACACATGCACACCCCCCCCCCCCCCCACACACACAAGTGCAATGTGTGTGTGTGCCTGTGTGTATAAGGGCTAGGAAACAGAAGGATAGCAGGTCAGAGGGAGCAGATGTTCAAACTGACCAGTCCAGCCTGACCGACCCACACTGACCAGTCCAGCCTGACCAGTCCAGACTGACCAGTCCAGCCTGACCGACACACACTGACCAGTCCAGCCTGACCAGTCCAGACTGACCAGTCCAGCCTGACCGACACACACTGACCAGTCCAGCCTGACCGACACACACTAACCTTTCCAGCCTGACCAGTCCATGCTGATCCCCCTGTTCAGGACAGAGTGTCCAGGGCTGCTCCCAGTACGACACCCCCTGGCCTGGGTCTCTAAGCCAGTAGTCAGTGTACTTTTCAAACAGCTCAGTCTCCTCTCAGTAGAGTGGCCCGGCCTAACTGAGTTAGCTCCAGAGATCCAGAGAGACCATACAATACCCACCATAGAATACCCCATTACACCCTCGTCAAAGTCTTAAATCCAGCCCATCCTGCCAACTAAATCATGAATACAAAGTTATATGGATAATGATTGCTCGGAAATGTAATGCCTGTTTTTCTCAACCCTTGTGGATTGTGCTGATTGAGCCACGATGACAACAAAATATTACACATGCAGGTATTGTCCTTCAGATTGGGTACTCATGAAAGGGTTAAAAAATAAATATGTATACATGGTTACCATGCCAGCTATTACCTTCTCTATTTCAAATGGGCTGAATATCCAGCGGTTCTTGGGGGAAGAGAGGGGGGGGGGGGGGCGGTGCTGAAGAAGGGAAGAAAGGAACGCAAGGAGGAAAGGACAGGGAGGGGAGGAAGTTATGCTTACAAATACAATATTCTAACCAAACACAGGGTATTATAAGGGTGATGAATGTCCACTGGGTACCTGTCTGGTCCGGCTAGCTAACTCCTCTCTCTGTTTATTTTTGAAAGGAATGTTTGAGGTTGACCTTTCACCTCCTCTCATCCGTTATTTGCTCCCTCGGTCTGCGTCTGTGCTGCTAACCTGCGGCTCGGAACACACCGGCACTTCCTTATGAAGACACTCCACACACCCACAGGCCAGCTGATAGTCCTCACTGTTTGCTCACAGTCAATTGGCTCCTTTACTGCATAGAACCCTGGCATCTCTGCAGTGTGTCTGTGTGTGTGTGTGTGTGTGTGTGTGTGTGTGTGTGTGTGTTTCTGTTAAAGAGTCTGAATGTGTTAGAGACCAAAGTAAATTTGCTCAGCAACTGTGACAATGCATCTGTTTGGGGCTAGACCTAGGACATGACCCCCCTCCCCCCCTCCCCCCTCCCCCCTCCCCCCTCCCCCCTCCCCCCCTCCCCCCTCCCCCCTCCCCAATCCCCTTTCACTGGATATTTGTAGAAAGAGAGAGCAAGGAGGAAGGGTGGAGAGGTGAGGAGCAGGGAGAAAATAAGAATGTAGCATGGAGGGAGGAGGAGAGGGCAAGGAAAAGGGAGAGAGAAGAGGAGGAGGGAAGGGAACATGGAGGGAGGAGGAGACGACAGAGAGATAGAGGATGAGAGGAAGGAGGAAGGCTGGCCGGAGGTTTACACATATCATTCTTGGGTCTTGGTGGTGAACCAATACCTCATGCTCTGTGTAGCCAGGCTGTGGCCAAACTGTTTTCAGCATGCTCTTCATAATCCGGAGTAGTACTGCTGTTCTACAATATTGATGCAGCTGACCGGGTGGGAAGTTGGTGTGTCTCCCCCAAACATGGCACACCGTTAGACCTGATGTCTTGAGTCGGCAACGTGATACACCGAGATAAACAAACATGGGCCAGTGGCAAGTGGTGTGTGTGTGTGAGTCTGGACGGGAGGGGGGGGCGGCGGTTCTGGAGTGTCTGACGGATAGTGATAGGGAGGGGTCGAGGGATGTAGGTAGGGAGGGGGGGGGGGGGTGAGTTGTTTGGGGGGGGAAGGAGGGAGGTTGGAGGGGGGGGGGGGGGCAGGAAGATGTGATGGACAACCCCGCAGCCCGGCTGAGGCAGAGCTTTCACTTAAAAATGGTGCCTGGCCTTCCTCAAAAGGTCAGGGCCCGGAGCCCCAGCATCACACTGTATTAATCATGAGGCAGGGGCAGCAGCTTACCTGGCTAGCGTTTCAAACAGGCCGCCCAGCGCTCCTCTCATCCTCCCTATTATCTCTGATGAGCAGGTGTGGAAGACACAGCGGGCCGGGCCGCCCCAGGAAAGATCACACATCAATAATGCAGACCTCCAGACAGGTCTGGCTGCTAGGAGTGGGGGCGGGATGCACGCAACAGGTCAGCTGTGACACACACACACAGTCACACAGACACAAGCACACACACACACAAATACACACACATACACGCAGCCCAGACATGCTATGATGGTGTATTCACTGTCATAACGGCCTGTGTTTTTGTCACACTGGGCATGCTGATCATAAGGATGTGAGAATTGAATGCATGGCTGTTGTAGAGCAGATATACTGTTGGAAGCTTGAGAGCATGCTCACTCCACACACACACAGACACACACACACAGAGACACACACACACACACCTACTGCATTGAGTACAAAAGAGGGTAAAAGGCTTGCTGCTGTCCCAGCCCCCTCATGGTAATTAGCCCATTAGACGTTGTTGGCGGATGGAGCTGTTGCAGATGTTTTATGATGGGGCTCTTTGGATTGGGTGCTCACGATGAGGAACTAATTTATGGTGCAACTCAGTCCTTCTTTCAGGAATGCAGTCCCCTCCCCACAGACACACACACACACAAACACACCGCTTCACTCCACACACACACTCAGACACACACTCATGAGTGGGAAGCTCCAGAGAGGTTTCAGACTTCTGTGTGAGTCAAATGTTTCAGTCAACAGTTTTACTACAGTGTACTTGTGTTGTATTGTTTAGCTGAGTGGTTCTCTCGTCCTGGCCTCCCAGTTGTGTGGCCTGTTACTGGGCCTGTCGTTGGGGCTGGGGCTGTAGATGGGCGCGGGCTGGGGGTGGGCCTGGGGCTGGGCCTGGGGGCTGGGGGTGGGATGGAGAGGGTTCTCTGGGGTTAGGCCTTCACATGAGCCCCTGGTTTGTGGAAATAATGAAGGCCCAGAGTCAAACCATGTGTGACACTTTCTCACCAAACGTTATCCTACTGAAACCAATCATCAGCACAGCCGCAATGAGGGCACTGTAAATACGGGTTGGCTTTTCCCAATGAATCTGTGTGTATTCTGTGAGGGGTTTGATGTGTTGTAGCCTCCAGCTGTGGTCTGTCCTCTCGGCCTGTTTTGGTGTGGTTCCCTCCACAGTCTGCCTGGAAATCAAATGTACAGTTTGGTAACTTTTATGCCTTAGAAAAATATTGGTCATAAATTGGTAGATGAACAGAAGCGGTAATTATGGGGCCGGGACCCGAGAATTTCCCCTCTGAGTCGCGCCGCCGCAATTATTGAGGTTAACCAAAGGTGAGGACCGCAGGGACTTGAGGGCTTCAAAGCGCTCCGCTTATTTGAAGACTCATTTGACCAGCGCAACAAGACGAAGGGGGGAGAGCAGAGAGGGCTGGGGCGCGTCACAGATAGTTCTGGATGGAAGGCAGACGGAGGAGAGTGGTCAGGTACAAGTCTCTTAACAAGCTCGGTCAGGAGAGGAGCAGCGGTCATGAATGATTAACCGCCGAGAGACAAAGAGCCCGTGTGGTCACGAGGCCACGGCGAGCCAAACCCCCCGATGCATCGTGTTACACACATCCACACGCACGTCCCAATGACACTTCGGACGCCTCACCGGTCCAGAATCTCTCGACCAATGATTGATTTTCCCCCGTTGTTGTCAGGGCTGCTTCAGATGAGTGTTTGGGCTTCGGTGGTGGCACTCCAGTTCAAACACGAGTCATAGCAACGACGGCCAGGCCCCATGGCGGAGTCTTAGAAGGCAACAGGAGAGTTTTATGGCACTGTCACTTCCAGCGTGACTCGGTGGGCTACTGCTTGCCTTCACGGCTCCTGTCCTTCACGGGGAGGTTTGTCTCAACTCCCCACGCCGGCATAAATCCTCCTCCCTCAGGCATGAGGAATGGAGAGAGCTGTGTTTGACCAGATGGAACTTTATCAGCGCTCCCTTCCCCGGCTCGTGTGCCCCCCTCACATCTCTCAGCTCAAGCACCCGGAGAAAAAAAAGGGAGCTCTCACACCATATTTTGTGTTTGCTGGAAGTCTGACCTTCTTGTGAACTGCGGCAGAGAGAAAAGGCACTTTCAGCCGGGGCATCAGATGGCTGTAACCATACGCCTTTCAACTGATACAAAGGTGGGGTGTGGGGCGGGCGGGCGGGGTGTGTGTGTGTGTGTGTGTGAGGGGGTGGGAGGGGTGCACTGGAGTGGGGGGGGGTGCACTGGGGTGAAAAGGAAAGTGCCGCCGTGCTGCATCTTTTTGTGCTCGTTAAGTGGTAGGACGGGGAGGGGGGGGAGGGGTGGGGGGAGGCAGTGGTAAAGTGGTGGTGGTTTAGGGTCGGCAGGGTGGGAGTGGGGGGTCGGGGAGCCAGGGAGGGGGTCACTGTTGGCTGGACGTGCTGAGGAACACTGGAGAACACAAGAGAGGGTCTGACTGACTGTTGAGATGGACGCTTTTTCATGGATGAGTGCAATGAGCAAACAGCATTCCTCTCTCTTTTTTCTTCTTCTGTGGCCTCTGTGTGTGTGCTGGTGTCAATGTGTGTGTGCGTTAGTGCCGGTTCCCGTGTGTGTGTGAGCAGGTGTGTGCGTGTGTGTGTGAAGATGTTTTGGTCAGTATCTGATGACTGTTGTGTTCCACTTGACCCTGAGCCCACTGAGGCTTGACTGACAGACCTTCTCTGATGTCTGTCAGTGTGTGTGTGTGTGTGTGTGTGCGTGCGTGCGTGTGTGTGTGGACGAGAATGCGTGTACACGTTGTGTCAGTAGTTCTCCATTCCGTTTCATTAACACAAACGAACTCATTCAAGTTGTTGGAATGATCGAATCTCACTGGATAGAGGACACATTGCGTCAGTATCGATATCAAAGAGCGGCTCTGGTTTGTCTGATTTCCAACTCTGGGGTGTGGAAGTGAAGAGGGGTCTCCTCCCAGCACGAGGAGGAACACACAGAGTTGATGAACACGCCACAGTCTAATGATTTGCAGCCCTATTACGTCTCTCCCTGTAATCTAGCTGCTGCTAACAGTAGATATGGGGATCCTCTCTGTTCTGGGGGGGAGGGGGGCCGGGGGGGGGGGGGGGGAGGTGGGATGGCAGGAAGCAGGAACGTACAGAAGCAACATTAATTCATTCCTCTCTGGGCTCTTTGAAGAGCAGCGGCCGCTGTGACAGCCTAAACGTTTCCAGAGATGTCACATTTCCACGGAAATCTGAAAAGGCTCTAGCAAGCACTCATCCTTTCATGTTTGATCCCGCGTTTGAGATTCTATGATAAACAGACTGCCTGTCTGTTTGCCTGCCTGCCTGTTTGCATGCATGCCTGTCTTCCAGCCTGCCTGTCTTCCTGTCCTGCCTGTCTGCATGCCTTCTGGCCTGCCTGTCTGCCTGTCTACCTGACTGCCTGTCTTTCTGATCTTCCAATCCAACAGCCTGCCTGTCTGCCTGCCTGTTTGCCCAGTTGCTCACCTGCCTGTCTGTCACTCTACCTGCCTGCCTGTCTGTTTGTTTGTTGGTCTGCCTTCTGCTTCTCCCGACCTGCTGCAGGATCCAGATGCCATCGCAAATGAACTCTTTGTGTTTCTTCAGGCGGGCAGGAAATTCAAGTCGGAATTAAGTTCCTGAGTTTCTCTTCAAGCGTCTAGGATTGCAGGGATATTGCACCGAATCAGATTAATTTGGGACAACTTTCCTGTCCCCCGCCCCCCCCCCCTGCCTGCTGGCCCGGACCCCCCCCCCCCCCCTCATGCCTGCTGGCCCGGACCCCCCCCCACTCTCACCCCCAGGACTGACATTGAACAGATGCTGAGAGCCTGCACTCTCACCACCACCCATGTCAACCTATGGACCACCAGGCTGCTGAAAGAAGTACAGACATCTTAAGGTTTTCAATAACCTTGACTTGACACATTTCTACATTACTTTTTACTGTTCTTTACGACGAATGATGGAAATGACTACAAATTTGAAATACGTTTTTTGGCCGATCGATTTCATTGAAATCACTTCAGATCAGTAACTCCCCCCTCTCTTTCTTACTCTGTCTTTCTCTTTCTTTCTCGTTCTGTCGGTCCCTTGGTCGCCCCCCCCCCCCCCCCCCCCCCCTGCTCCCCCCAGACCAGACAGGGTATTCAGAGTTTCACTGCTGTGCTGAGGAGTTGTAAAGACCTAGATGTGAACACGGATCACGCCAAGCTGAACTCTGGAGAAACAGGCAGTAAAGTCGGCTGAACTCTGGTTGAAAAAAACCCATGGAAAACAAGCCATAAAGTCGAGGCGAACTGAAGCAAGGGAGAAAAGGGATAAAATCAAACTCTCGTAAAACCGAAATCATAAAAATACCAAAACAGTAGTGAACCATCTTTTCATTATTCTTAATAGGAGCCCTAAACAAGTGTTCTCTATAGTGACTTAGGTTTCCCAGTATAACTTCCTCTGTACCCTAGTGTGTCCTGTCCAACCGGGAGAGTTAACTCATGGTTACATATAGCATGCTTCGATGCTTTCCTACAGACAGCATCAGGCCGAGAGGAGTGGACGTCCAACACGCAGGAATGTGGAATACGAAATGAAGACACACACGCTCGCTCGCTCGCTTTTCTCCCAAACACACGAGCCCAGGCACGGCTCTCTTTCCTTTATCTCCCTCCGTTCCATCTCCTCCGAGCGTTTCTCTCCTCTCCCTCCGTCTCCTTCGGAAGGAACGAGGGATGTAGAGCAGGAGGAAAAGAGGGGGGGGGTGAGAAGGGAGGGGAAGAATAAGCGTTAAAAGGAGGGATGACCGAGGGAGGGATGCAGAAAAGGTGGAGGACAAACAGAGGTAGAAGCAGGAGAGGTGGACAGGAGAGGAGCGAGGATGAAAAGGATTTGAAGAACGTGTCAGCTGATGTGTCGGCAAGACTTCAGCCAGTCGATGTGTTTGTCCCTTCTTCGATAGCAACGTTGCGTCAATCATGATTTACCCTTCTGTCACGAGGTCTTGACCCGGGGGCGACCTGGGAGAAGCAGCGAGCAGAGAGTTGGCCTACCGCATGCAAACAGAGCGTTTAGTACGCAAACAGACCAGAAGTGTTTGACACTGAAAACGGCCTCCTGCTCGCATTCTGGCCTGCATAAAAAGCACAGCTCCGAAACACAACGCCCCGCTCGACACTGGACGACCGGCGTCTTAGAAAGAAGGAGTCAAACAGAGCGTACAAAAGCTCGGGGGCTCTTCAGCTGGGTCAATAAAAGGCAGGATTTACAGACATGTCGATTTTACGGCCTCGCTGCTCGAGGAGCGACGCTATCCACACGTAGCTCACACACATTAACAGGCTCACGTGTTTATGCTGTGTCAGTCGACGTGCCGGCGCGGCCATCTGTGGAGGAGGGACCCGAAGTTTCGAGGCTCGCGGGGAAGCAGGGGGATGGAGGTGATGGAGGGATGGAAGGAGGAATGGACGAGGGACGCTGGATGTGGAGGAGTGCCGCGTGGGTCAGATGTACCAGGGCGGATGCTGGGTGTTTTAGAGAACTCTCAAGCTCAGATGAACGCGTCTCCCTGGGAGAACCTGCCGGGGGGCTGTGGTATGCCCGCCTCCCCACAGACACACAGGGTTTTGTGCTCTCGACCAATCAGGTCGCGACGCAAAGTTATGTCATGTGGGATGAGAGAGAGCAAAGGGGGTGGGTTTGGGGGGGGGGGGGGGGGGATTTGGTTGTGACCAGAGGTGGGAGTTGGGGGTGGTGGTGGGGGGGGGTCTGGGGGGTTGGTGGGGGTACTTCTTAGCCAGACACTAGGTTGAATAAATAAACCCGGAAACATTAAAAGCCCTTTTCCCCTTCACCTCTGACCCTCTGCATTAGCCAGTGTAAACAGACACGTAGACGTTTAGACACAGCCTAGCCCGACACTGTGCTACACACTGCACGCACACCGCCAACCTCCCTGTGTGTGCGTGCGCGCGCGCGAGAGAGAGTGTGTGCGAGTGTGTGCGAGTGTGCGAGAGAGCACAGGGTCACGAGTAAAGCAGCACAGAATATTTATGGGCAACAGCAGGATTTTCTCTGCAGTTTTTCCTGTGGCACCCCCACCACCCACCCCCCCCCCACCCCAACACACACAAACACACACACATACAGCTCTCAGAGAAGTTTGCAAGTATGATTCGGTGTTCCCCTCTGGTCCCTTGTGGAGGTTATGACGGAGCCCGGGCAGTGCCTCATGTCAGTGGGGAGAGGAAGGGGGGGGGTTCTGGTGGACGCAGCCCCTTGGGGCAGCAGCCTGGGTGGCCTGGAGGGGTGCGTTGTGGCTGGGACGGGACGGGGGGGGGGGAGGGGGGGAACTGGGAGCAGTCAGCTCCGCCCAACCTGTGTGGAGGTGACAGGAGAGGCCAGGGCAGGAACCAAGGCTGACACATAGAGCTAGACTACAACATGGCACACGCACGCGCGCACTCATACGCCACACACCCGCATGTACATACACACTCACTCACACACACACACACGCTCGCTCCGTACAGAATCCACTGTCCCACAGTGGGGCATGGGTCGTCATTAGCAAGACTTTCCTTGACAACGTCTGAGTGGAGGGCGTAAACAAACAAACTGAGGCTGTGCATGACGAGGCCCCCGTCTCGATTTACTGGAAACGACTTTCCCGAAATCTCCGTCTCATAAAGGCCATACCTGCGACGACCACAAAGTGAAGCAGGAAACGCAAAGCTCCTTTCCCGCTCGGTGCTCATCCAGTTCATGTGCGCGCGTGTCCCTTTGTGTGCGCGCGCGTGCGCGTGACCTGCATTATCCCCCTTGACTTTGGTTACAGAGTGGTCCAGGTCTCCGAGTGAATAGCAGAGCCCTCAGGCAGTCAGCAGGAGGCTCTACACTTAGTTTCCTGTAAAGCATACCTCTGCTCTCCACATCCTAATTAATCTGAAGGGCATGCCCAAGATCCCTATAAAATCATACAAGACTATACCAATTTCCTGGTAGCTTGCTCGCTACATGTGCTTCTGGTTCCTCAGTGCGAGGAGCGGCCGGTCGGCAGAGCCCACGATGATTTATGCCCTCCTCCTCCTCTCCTCTCCAGCCCTCCTCCTTTCTTCCTCCCGCCCTCCCGTCCTCCCCCACCTCTCCCCCTCTCCCTCCCCTCTCCCTGTCCTCCTCCGCTCGCGTTCTCCTCTCTTCCCCGCGCCTCCTCTTCTCCTGCCCTCCCTCCTCCTCCTCCTCTCGTCTCCTCCTCGGCCCTCCTTTCCTGCTCTTCACCGAAGGATCCCACCTCTTCCTGCCCTCCTTTTGTCTCCCTGCTTTCCTCCCCCCCCCCCCCCATCCATACTCAGAATGATTGGAGAGCGACATGAAACACAGAGATTATATTTTCTGTCCATTTTCCACAACATGTAGAGGTCATGCAGAGCAGAAACATATGGCTGCCTTAACTAGAGTGGTTCGGTCGTGGGATAAAGTTGGCAGAGCAGGATTAGGTTAGTGGATATGTGTGTGCGTGCGTGCGTGTGTGTGTTGGTATTGTTCAAGAGGGCATGTGTGTTTGGTTTTACGGCATGTGCCACTGAATGCCCACCTATTGAAAGTGTGTATTCGAAGTGTGCATTTGCGTATGTAACATATGTAAGTGTCTGTTATTGAGCGCGTTAGCATGAGTGCGTGTGCGTGTGCGTGTGCGTACGGGCGTGTGCACTTTGCTGTGTCAGGGTGTGTGGCGGGGTGTGCAATCAGTGCTTTAACATGAAGTCAGGCAGATCTGAGCCCCTCAGTAACTCTATATCAACTCATAAACACATGCAGGCACACACACACACACACACAATTATCTTTCAGCCCAGTGATTCACTTTAGTCAACTGATCAAAACAAGTTGAGGATGTGCTGTGGTAGCAGAAGAAAAGCATCCCGCAAACACACATGTTCTAAATCTGTGGCCTTCTGCAAGCTCAACAGGACTCCATTCACTGCAGAGACTGTCAGCACAGTCACTATCCTGACATAGCCATGGTGTTAATGAGGACTGTGGTCAATTCGGGTTTAGGGGGTTTTCTGACAGCCCAGAATGAATCACCCATCTCTCTCTCTCTCTCTCTCTCTCTCTCTCTCTCTCTCTCTCTCTCTCTCTCTCTCTCTTGCTCTCTCTCTCTTTCTTTCTCACAAACACACACACACACATCCACCGATACACACACTCTCTCTTTCTTTCCTCTCTGTCCTGGTCCTTTACATAGACCAGGTCCCCTGCTTGCCTGGGAATGTGTGTGAGTCACAGCCCCCCCCCCTCTCTCTCTCTCTCTCTCTCTCTCTCTCTCTCTCTCTCTCTCTCTCTCTCTCTCTCTCTCTCTCTCTCTCTCTCTCTCTCTCTCTCTCTCTCTCTCTGTCTCTCTCTCTGTCCTGGACCGCCCTGGGCCCCCTCTCTCTCTGTCCAGGACCGCCCCGGGCCCCCCCACCCCCCCTCCTACCCTCTGATGGCCCCCCAAGGACCCATTCTATCAAACCCCCATATATCTACTAATTAACTCTAACCGATGACTTTATGCAATAGTTGTGTTTTACTGTCTCCTTTAAATGCTATTTATCATCTGGAGGGTCGGGGGGAGGGGGGGGGCAGGTCTGGAGGGTCCCCTCCCTCGTACGGACCAGTCATGTCCAGGCTGTGGTGACCCCTGACCGCCTCCAGCGCCCCTGCCCCCCCCCCCCCCTCCTCCCCCAGTGTCTCAGGACGGAGAGCGACAGTTTTATTAGCCTCCGACCAGCAGGCAGGAAAGAAGGAGCTGCAACAGGGGCCTTAGCAACAGGCTGGTCGCGAGGAAACAACCGTAGCCAGGCGACAAGGGTGAAGGATGTTTCACCGGGTGATTGATGAGGGAGGGGGGGGGGGGTGGGGGGGGGGGGGGGGTGGGTGAGGGCTGAAGGGACTGATAAGACACTCTGTGAGAAGGGTGTGTGTGTGTGTGTTGGGGGTGTAGGTGGTGCGGGTGAGGGGGGTAACCCACCAAACAATGTCTGGAGGGAAACAGAGGAAGCAGAGGTGTTTGGCCGTAAACCTGTTTGGTGCGGATCAGTGTTTGTCCAGGTCAGTCAACAGCAGGTCAGGGTGACTCAGCAGTGTCACGTGGAGGTGGAGGAGGAGGAGCAGGAGGTGGGGCAAACCAGCCGACTAAGCAAAGTCTCGCCGTGGAGCCTCGACCGTCCACAAGAACGCACACAAGAACCACGGTCACGACTGCGGAGGAAAACTAGCACCCTCACCCTTTTGACCTCCGTCACTCGCAGCAAGAACCGGAGAAGAGACATCGCGCGTGAGGACTTGACCCCCTCTCTCCCTGTCTCTGAGCCAGGGATCATTCTGCACAGTGGCATGACTGACACTTACTGCCAACTGGAGCCTGGTCAGAGTCGGGATGTGTCCCCAGGTGTCTAGCTCGAGGAAAGGACCGGATACTTCTAACAACCCAACCCCATCTCCCAATTACACACACACACGCACACTCCTTCTAGGTCAAAGTAAACGGCCCAAAACACGCACAAGCGCCCACACACGCATCATCCCCAGGTGTGAGGTGTGTGTACCCTCATGTTCCTTCCTAAGTGGCATGACAGAGGCGTTCAGCAGGGCTGCAGTTCAGAGCGGAGGGGGGCACTGCCATGCCAGAGCAGGCCTCGGTGATGTCACAGCTAAGGTATTTCAGAGCCTTCTAATCAAGCTCTGTTCTCAATTCCCTCCGTCTGCGTTGGCGCGCTAAGGCTAGACAAGTGAGCTAACTAGACATATACAATCTCATGGATTGCTAGCACTGGCTAGCACAGAGTACTGGCAGCTGGGCTAGGATTGTATGCTAATGCACACCACTCACAGTCTGTAGGCATGTTCGCCAACAGCCCCCCAAAAATGTAATACGCTACAGAATTAGCTAGCTAACTTAGAACACAAGAAAATGTGTTTGTACTGTATGTGTGTGTATGTATGTCGAGTTGAGAAGGGAGGGGATCCTTGTGTAACAGCTCTGTAAACATCAGGACTGGGTTTATTGGTCGATTCGCTAGTCCAGGACGATTCCTGGCTGGTGCTCTTTGCTGGGTCAACGCCACTGCGGAGGAAATCCACCCTGACATTAATAGGCTGCCATAGCAAGTGTTGTTGGATAACATTTACGCCTACATGCGGAGGGCGGGCGGCAGGCCTGGGTGGAAGTGGGCAGCTGGGCCTGGAGGATGTAGGTATGGAGAAGGGCCACTGGTCTGGGAAGAGTTAAGGGTGGAGGGTGGGTGACTGGCCTTCTGTGCGATAGCCTCGAAGCGAATTAAAACCCGATAACGAAGAGAAACACAGCATGGAGCTCTGTGGAACAGAATGTACCAATGCTGCTTCGGATGGATCCATTTCCTCTGTTGGGATATTTCAAGGCTTTGATTATTATTCTGGGGTGTACGATTCAAGCTGACTCTTGATAACTGTAAGGGATGGGTATGCTTGTGGGATCGCTCAGTAACAATAATCACCCGTATGGATAGAGTTCTCTGTCTCTGCATAACATGAGTCAGACCGCTAGTATTGAACTCTACATCCATGCTCAATCACAGATGCTTGAACAAGTACATTGTTGGGGGGGGGGGGAAATACCCAATTTTTCAGTCCTTCAAGAAAAGTTGCACCACAATTGGTATGCAGTAACTTGCATTTGTTTACTCGCGCAGAAAATCCAAATCCCCTGTCAGTCTGTGGACACGAACACACGCTGGCTCTTGTTCTTTTGTGTTTGACACCTGTGTATCTTCTTCTGTGGTATATTAACCTGGTAGCAAAGAGTAAGCTGGTGTTCGGGGGGGGCTGGGAGGGGGCTGGGGGGGGGGGGGGGGGCGACAGTCTGACCCTGGGGATTTACGTCTCGCTCTTTACATCCTGTGGCGGCGGGAGAAAGTCTCGTTTTCCCCCCGCCGAAAACGACAGACATGTTTCGTCTCTTTGTCCTGGAAGCAGAATCACAAAACCTGGAATGTCCAGGAAGGAAGCCATGGGAGCAAGGCTATCTGAAAGAACGCACACAAACGCACACAAGAACGCACACAAACGCACACACACAGATGCCACACACACACACACACACAGTCTTATAAAGGACAGGGGGGACCACTGGCTCTGGAGGTGCAAGGGAGGCCCTCTGCGGTGGGCTAGGAGTCGAAGGCCTGTGTGTGGGAGGTTGAAGGGGTGTGTGTGTGTGTGTTTGTGTGAGTGGGAGTTGAGTGCGCGGTAGGTGTGTGTGTGTGTGTGTGTGTGTGTGTGAGCCAGCCGTCTCCCCATGACTGTCTCTCATCACTGCGTTGGCCCCCCATGAAGCTTTAGATGTGCGGTCGGCTTCATCATTCTCTTATCAAGCTGATCAGGCAGATAACGATGGTAAACTGAGTACTGTGGCCTTGCAGTCTGGTTACCTGTCTGTCTGTCTACCCGTCTGTCTCTCTTCCTGCCTGTCTGTCTGTTTGTAATTCTGCATGTGTGTTTTTGTGTGCGTGTGTTTGTGTGTGTGTGTGTCTCCCCCTGACTTGATCTGTTGCTAGTCACTTCCTGGGCTGGAGATGGTTTCCTCTCCCCAACACTAACACACACACACACACATGTCCACCCTGACCCCCGCACACACACACACATTCTCACTCAACCCCCCACCCTGCACACACACACAACAACACGCACATGCACACACCCCTACCTCCAACCCCACCCTGCACACACACTCAACCACACACACACACGTACACACACACAGCCCTGCGGTCCATCATGGCTCAGTGTCATACTTGTATGTTTTTAAAGATCACTGCTGAGATGGAGAGTGCCTACAGAAGTGGTCAGAGGTGGGACAACCTGGACAGGGAAATCCCTCTCTCTCTCTCTCTCTCTCTCTCTCTCTCTCTCTCTCTCTCTCTCTCTCTCTCACACTCTCCCTCTCTCTCTCCCCCTTTCTTTCTCTAGTTTTCTCTTCTTTTCCTTATCGTCTCTTTTTCTCAGTTTATCTGTTTTCTTTGTACTTCCAAATCTCTCCCTCTCCTTGCCTCCCTCCATCCCTTGGTTGTAAATCTCTGGCAGGCAGGGTGTCAGCAGCTACTGAGGGAAAGCGCTAATGAATCCAAGCTAGACCAGCCATCCTGACAGCTAACATGGACATCATCTCCATCTTTAGCAGAGCGCAACATTGATCTAGTACCTTCTCTATATTCCAAACAATACTGATCTGTCCTGTGTGTGCGTGTGTGCGTGTGTGCGTGTGAGCGTGTGTGCGTGTCCGTGATCTCCTGAATCTGAGCCTATCCCAGGTGACGACGTCTGTAATAGAGGCCTTCTCTGAGGTGATTCATCTCTCAAGGTGTCATTTCGATGTTCCAGCTTCGCAGGGCTCTGATAGGCCTGAACACTTCCTCCGGTTACATGACTCAGACACTGAACCGAGGTCATTCCAAGCTGGGGTGGACTTCAGCAAGGACCATCTCTGGATCTTCACTGGTCCATAAGTGGTCCCTTCACTGAAACAATGGTAACGTCCAAGGCTCATTTACTGATGCTTACTGTCTGGTGAAGATGGCTGGAAAAAGGACTGGAAATTCTCCACAGTGTGTCCTTTTGGCCGTCTCTTTTCTTGACAATGTATGTACCACTTGTGACAAATTTGTCACACCTGTGTGTGTGTGTGCGCGTGCGTGTGTGTGTGCTAGCAGGACAGATTAGAGGCCTGGGAGGCATCAGGGGGTATTACAGGAAGAGTGTAATGTGTGGCAGCACAGGACTCTGCCCTCTCATTATCCACACACCAGTTTTCTGGGGCAACTATTTCTCTTTCTTTTCTGTTCTCTCTCTTTTTCTCTCTCCCCTTCTCAGTCTCCCTACCTACCTACCTACCCACTTACCTACCTCCCCCCCTCCTCTCTCTGTCTTTCTCTATGACTTTCTTCATGGAGGAGACTATCTTCCCGTCCTTTGATCTCTCTGCTCCCTCCTGATTGAGGCTCGGTGTGAATTTGAGGGTAGGACAGCCTCCAGGCCCAGATGACACGCCGTCAGGGTCGCCCTTTGACACGCCACCCTCTTCATGTCACGAGCGTACATCTATCCCTCCCCTAAGGCTCCCCTCCCTCCCTCCCTCCCACCCTCCCACACTCCCTCCATACCTGCCTCTCTCTCTCCTCTTCCATCTCTCCCTCCCTCCACCCCCCCCCCCACCCCCCCAGGGCTGGAGTAGCCCCCCTTGCCTGTCAGCCAGGGGCTCTCAGGCCAGGGTACACTCTGGGC
>NC_061061.1:2384066-2427637 GCF_021917145.1 Hypomesus transpacificus | reverse complement strand
AGAAAGATATGACATCGGATTCTGAAGGAGGAGAGAAGGAGAGGGGACGGTAAACCAGAGAGAGAGAGAGAGACAGAGAAAACGGAGAGGGGGAAGAGTTGAAGCAGACGGAGAAACGAGAGATGGGATGAGCCGGCAGCAGTGGCCAGTGTGTGTGTGTGTGTGTGCGTGTGTGCAGCCTCCAATGAGGGGGAAACTCCTCCTGATGACCCAGGGACTCCCTCACAGCCTCTCAGACTTCCAGAACTCTGCTTACCATAAATCTCTCTCTCACTCTTTGTCTCCATTTCCCTCCCTCTGTCTTTCCATCTTCCCTTTTTGTCGATCGTCTTCAGCTTTTACTATTGTTTTACGCCTTGGCGACGATGCAAGCTGATTGGCTGCTTCCCAGAGTTCCACAGCTGCCATTGGAGGGAAGACTATAAAACCCTGGAAAACCCTAGCCCCGCTCTCTGACTCGCTGCAAACTATCTCTCTCTCTTTGTCTCTCTCTCTCCCTCTCTCTCTCCCTCTCTCTCTCTCTCCATCTCTCTCCCTCTCTCTCTCTCTCTCTCTCTCTCTCTATCTCTCCATCTCTCTCCCTCTCTATCTCTCCATTGTTGAAGACTAGACTGTTTCTACTAGAATGGTGACAGTTTAGGTTCTGGGTTTGTATTACTCATTCGTAAGTATTACTGGAACAACCAGCAGATTAGAGAGAGACTTCAGCAAATGCCTCAACATAAACATTTTCATTTTAGACACACAAGCGAAGTCTCCCTGAGGCATTTAGGTCAGATGACCAAATGAGTAGAAAGGGGTGAAAAGATAAGCCGACAGGTGTTTGTTATTCAATCAGACGGATGCTACATCATAGACCTGTGACTATCATCAGAGCACAGTATAGGCTTCAGTAGGAACACATTCTATCCACAAATAAGTCAAAATACATGAACACATAATAAGTTAATAGCTGGTCTACTGATTGTAGATAACATCAAGCACCTTATATATCAGGGATTTCACCCACACCATCTCCCCTCCTCCCCCTCTTCATTGCACTCCATTCCAGAGATCAAGTATATGGATGGATCTGTTACAAATCCATGTTAGGGCAGTGTGACCTTTTCCCTGTGAGCAGTGTGTTCTCTGTTGGTCTCCAAATCATCTCTGTGTGTTTGTTTGTGTGTGTGTGTGTGTGGTCCTGACCTGAGTGTCAGCTCAGATGAGAGTTAGAGCGCGGCAGCTTGAAGTGGTTCCCTCCCGCCATCTCCGGCGTGCGTGGGCGGGGGCGGCTGATTGGCCATTTAGCGTCTCCGCCGAAACCCGGAGAAGATTAGATATTGCGGGGGAAACAAAAGTCATATGTAGCAGGAAATTCAATTGTCTGTCTTTGCTTGCTTCAAACTCGCACTCGGCTTCCTCGCTAAATCAATTTCGGATGTGCGTGGAGTTTGAGCCCAATCCGAACCCTGGGAGAATGTTTACAGACTGCGCTCGCTCATAGGCTGCTGCACTGTCAGAATGTGTCAGTGAGCCTGTGTGTTGGAGATTGCATGTGTGTGTCTCATCTGTTTGCGCGTGACTGCATGTGTGTTTCTTAGTGCCGTCAGTTAAACGCGTTTTTAACGGTGTGAACACAAACCCATTTTAACGGTGTACATTTTTTCATCGCAAGATTAACGTTATTTTTGGCCTAGCAAACTTTGTAGTTTTTTTCACATGCTCTTGCAACAACTACTGTCGTTAGAAAAACTGCAACACCACACCGGATCTAGCTAGACCGGAAACAAAACAACAGGCACACCGCACATACTTGTTTGGGCTTGCGAACCGGCTTAAGAGTAGTAGGCTAAAGTTACGTTTTGAGTGGATGGCAAGCATGAGACGCCGAAATGGATGCCAATAAGATTCTGAATGGAAAGTTTACTTTTAAACAAGACCAAAGTGATCTCTGTGTTTTGTCGTTGTGAGCTGAGCCATCATCGCAGCACGTCCAGTCTGAAATACCACTTGATGGCCAAGCACACAGCTGATGCAAATTCTCTGTCCCCTTGCCAGGCGATTGCAATTTTGTAAAAAAAAATATATATATACATTTGCACCAAGCAATCCGATCCACTTTTCCATGTTGATGAGAGCATTAAAATGAGAAAAAATTATGGGACAAAAATAAATCAAGGGACATTTAGAATTTAAAACATTTCGATTAATCGAGAGTTAACCATGACATTAATGCAATTAATCGCAATTAAGTATGTCAATAGTTTGACAGCACTAGTATTTTTCTGTCTAGGTGTGTGTGTCTGTGGGAGCGAGTGTGTCTGTACTGCATGAGTGAGTGGGCGAACATACAGAAGATCGATTCGTAATTGTCCATTTTCAAGGAAACAAGTTGCCGCCATCTGTACAGAACGTCACACAAACAAGTCAATCACACAGATCCAATATACACACATGGATAACAGCACAGAGCTACAACGTACACCAACATACGTAAATGCCTGGCTCTTACCATATTACTGCGGTGTTCTGGTGAATGTGACAGGGACCTTAACCATCCACCCTCTCACCAGCGTCATTGATGATGCAGGTTGAGTGGTGGCCTGGGCTGGGTGTGCTGCTGGCATTGTTCGTGAACAGGAATGAACGATGAATCTACTTTTGTTGGTTTCTTGTTGGTCGTTGTTCATGCACCATTATGTGAAGTGGGAGATGGGAGTCTCGATAGCCTAAAACCGAGTTATGGTCATTAAGGAATGTGTCTATATGTGTGTGTATCCATGTCCATGTTTATCAGTGTTTACCTAGATGAGCTCGGTGACTCATCTGGGCTTCCTCCACGGCAGTAAGGAGGCAGAAGGACACAATGGGAGGAAGCTCTGCTCTCTGTCCCCGCCGGCCCAGAGCCTTGAGGAGGAAGTGTTCACCCCCCCCCGCCATGTGATTCTCATACCCTTCTAGCTCTCTCTGGCACTGCCCCTCTCTCTCTCTCTCTCTCGCTCTCTCGCTCTCCCTCTCTGTCTGTCTCGCTCTCCCTCTCTGTTTCTCTCGTTCTCCCTCTGTTTCTCTTTCTCTCTCTCTCTATCTCTTCCTCTCTCTCAGTGCGAAAGGGAGAGTGGTTCAGGAAGGAGTGGCCCCCCCCTGGGGCTCGTGTTCAGGATGAGAGAGCTGAGCTCAGGGGAGGTCTGGGAGCTCACATCTTGCCAGGTCGTTGCAGATCACCCCTATGTGTGTGTGTGTGTGTGTGTGTGTGTGTGTGTAGAAGCCTCCTAAGGCTCTACTCCCCACTTCCACTCCTCCCTCGGACTCCTCTTCTCCTGACCGCATGCCCTCCTCTCAGTGTGAGCCAGGCCTGATATTGAACTCAAACACTATGCTAACTCAATCACCCAGCGCCTGGGCTTCTCTCTATCCGTCTCTCTCTTCCTCTTTACCTCACTCCCCCCCCCCCCCCCCCCTCTCTCTCTCTCTCTCTCTCTCTCTCTCTCTCTCTCGCTCTTCCCCTCTCTTTCTTCATCACCCAAATGAAGTCCTAATGCTCCTGGTCCATATCAGATAACCCAATATTCGGGTCCAAATAGCTCCAGAGGTCTGATGGACCTCTCTCCGGCCCGGGATCAGTCTTGATCAAAGTCTTAATCAGGAACCTATCGTCCTCATCCTGTCATAACATCCCCATCGTCCTCTCTCCTCCTCTCCTCTCCACCCCCACACTCTTACATCCGCCCCATCATCCTGTCACAGCCTCACCCTTACCCCCCCCCCAGCCTCATCTCTCCTCTCCTCCTCAAGCTCTCACGCGCACTCCCCCCTCCTCGTCCGCGCGTTGTGGTTAGGCTGGGCATGGAGCTGTAGCCCATCTTATTAACACATAACGTTTTTTCCGGACTATAAGTCGCCCCGGAGTACAAGTCCAAAAATGTGTCACGAAGAGGAAAAAAACACACACCCAAGGGAGCAAGGTTGCTTGCGCTCATGCTTGTCTGTACGGTTTCCGATCCCTTCAAGCAGGTCGTCAGGCAGGTTGGAAAGACTGATCGTCGGCGCGTGAATCCAGGAAAAGCCCCGTCGTCACATGTCAGACAGATGGAGTCGGGCACCTCGACAGAAACCCTCTGGCAGCTTTGGCAACGTTATCGTCAACGGGAGTCGGGGCCAGGGACTGGGTGCTGACAGACTGATCAGGCCGCTTCACGCTCTCAACCGGTGGGCTGCTACCGTGTTGCGCAACACCTCCCAAGTGATTTACGGCCCGGCTCTCGCTCCGAACGCGATGTTCTCTCGATAGGGTTAGGGTTGGCCTTTTATCGTGCGAGGAGAAAGCCCGAGTCAGTGAGATTTATCGTGCGGCAGTACATCACAGGGTCATGGGACGTGAAAAGTCACAGCTATGTAGGGGCTATGTTATTATTATTCATCCGAATCATTATTACTATAAAGAGGAGTCATGTCGTGGGGTTGAGACAGCTGATAGGCTGTGGGGAGGAAAAGTTCCAGAGTCTGTTGTCCGTGGCCGGACACTTCGGTAAACGTCTGCCGGACGACCGCGGCGAGGACAGCTTTAGAGGCTGGGTGGCTCTGTGGTCGTTTAGGATTCTCCAGGCTGTCCTGAGGCATCGTGTGTGCGGTAGACGCCTCGCACGCGGTGGGGAGGTGGCAGCCAATGAGGCGCTCGCTGATCCCATTGGACGGCCGTGCCATTGCTCAAAAGTGCACTTGTGGAAGTTGGTGAGAGTCTGGAGAGGAGGGGAGGGGTGTTGATGGGAGAGGGTACAAGAGAAAGGGGGCAGGGAGGAGAACAGAGGAGAGAAGGAGACAGACAGAGAGAGGCTGGTGTGAGATGAAGGTGGAGTGAAGGTGTGTCACGTGTGACCAGTCTCCGGTCATGACAGAAGAATGCTCTGCCAACCTCCCACCCCGGATCTTTGACGACATCGTCTGGCAGGCACCTGCGAGTCTGTCTCCAGATGTCAAGAACGACCATTCCGTCAAAATGACTAAACAATAAACGCAACTTGTAAAGATACAACACGTTTGAAGAAAAAACGCTATCAATAAATGCCCATTTGTGACTGTTCTGCTAGACCGTGACGTGTTCTGGTGGACCGGGCTGCGTCCTGCTATTGTGGTGCGTTCCGTCGCGTTCTCTCTGCCACATCCTGTTTCAGGGTGATTGTCAGCGGGTCGAGGCGACGCTGACGAGCGACACACCTCAGCGCTCTTCTCATCATCGCGGAAACTCCTGGTCTCCGCCGATGGAAAGTATTAGCTGGCGAGGGCGCAGCAAAACAACCTGGCGGTTAAGATGTGGGCGAGCACATGGGGCCGTTTGTACAGCCTGAGAGAAAAGATGAGGAGAGGGGGGGGGGGGGTTAATGAGAGAGAGAGAGAACGGGTTGGATACAAAGAGAGAGAGAGAAGAAAAGAGAGAAAGGAAAAACTGAGAGAGAGAGAGAGAGAGAAGAGAGAAAGAGAGAGAGAGAGAGAGAGAGAGAGGAGGGAAAGGAAAAGAGAAAACACGAAAGGTGCTGCCTGCCTGCTGTCGCGTTGTGGTGAGGACTTTCCCGTCGTTTGTGTGCGTACGTGTGTGCCTTCGAGTGTGTGTGCGTGCGCGTGTGTGTGCGTGTGACCGCCGCAGGATGCTTGCTCAGAACCTAACAGATGAATACTGACATTAAAGTATGATGGTTTCATTGTGACACGCGTTCGAGGCTCTCTTTTGTCCTGCTGAAACGGAGCTATAAATAACCCCAGCGTGTAAATGCCTGTGTAGCCCCGGGCGGGGGGGGGGGGGGGTGGGTGTTGGGGAAACAGCCTGTAGCCTTGGCTCAGGTGGAGCTTTTCCAATGGGAATGTCTCCTGAAGGAGAGGGGAGCCCCAACCCTGTTTGTGTTTTTGTGCGTGGGTGTGGGTGGGTGAAGGGAGGGAGGGAGGGGGCGGGCGGGCGGGTGCAAACTACAAGATAGGCTGATTCCACTCTGTGTGTTGGCAAAGCGGTGTGTGTGTGTGCGGGGGCGGAGGGCTCTGGGGCCTGGGGAGCTGATAGGGACTCAAGACCTGAGGTGCCCTGGACACACACACACACGGACACACACCCAGATAGGAACCGTGGGTGGAATGGCTCCATTCTATAGATTGTGACCTCACTAAGGATCAGGGCCTGACCTTTTATGTGCGTGAGTGTGCGTGTGTGTGTGTGTCCTATCATAAGGGAACTAAGGAGTCACAAGGAGTCTCCTGTTTGTTCCCCGTCCAGATGCCCAGGGACTCCTGCCCCCGTCGCTCTCTTCCGCCCCCTGTGCCAAAGCACACAGCAGATAGTGGCCAAGACGACTGTCTGTCTGCTCAGAGTGTGGGAAACGCGCGGGCACAGGAACTAGAAACAGGAAAGACAAGCAAGAGACTTAAGGGTGTGTGCGTGTGTGTATGTGGACTGGTATGTGTTAAAAAGGGCTTCAAGGAAAACCTGTATTCTTCACTTGAAACATTGTGTCCCTGACCAAAGGTGATTTGCTTTCTCTTAGCGGCCTGTCCATTTGTTCCTCGGTGGCGAGGAACGTTGGACGTTTGGCTGTTTGGGACTTTTGGGAACTTATTCGGTCTCTCCTCTGCTTTTGTCTCCACAGTTAACGAGGTCATCAGGAACGACTTGTCCAGCATCTCTGTCAATACTCATGCGTAGAAGCACACACACACATATACATACACGCACACACATACACACACACATACACACATCAGGGGACCAACAAGCAGAGCTGTCAGAGAAGAAGCTTCCAGAGAACCACAGACCTGCCACCCTCCGTCCGTCTGTCCATCCATCCATCCCTGCTTTCTTTCCCGTCGGATCCCTAACAGCAACTTGTGTATCGTTGCATATCAAGATTAACCCTCAGTGACCAGACACCGCGTTCACATCTCTGTCCACGTCAGTAAAGGTTATTGTTGAGGAGTTTATTTAGAAGTGGCGCATAAACCTGAGGAGACTATTTTTACTTTTATGCCTTAAATGACAGTTATCCTTACCTGGGGGAGGAACAACCCCTCGACCCCCCCACTCTTGGACACTCTTCAGAATGTCTGGACTAGCCAATGGAATTGACCACTCCGGTCCTACTGCCCAATCATAGCGCAGCCTGCCCCAAGCCATGCCTTATAAGACCACTTCACTTGCCATGAATGACAATCAGTCAAGTTTCATATCAGCCAGCTTATTTTTTTATTGTTATATTGTTGGAATCATTTCTGTTCTAGGTTTACAGGGAAAAGTGTCTGGAATATATAGGGACATGTGAATAGATTAGATTTATTGTATTGGAATTTTTATTATCAGATTCATTTATACTGAATGTCATGTATGATATGATTGTTATTATTTTTTTGTTATAATTATTGTTGCTACGATGTATTTGAAATGTACTTCTATCTATGCCTTAAAGTTAATATGCAGTCTGCTCTTTAACTTGACAGTCTTCCTATTATAACCCAGTCTGTAGCGCTTTCCTTGTGCCCTTTCCTTTCCTCCTGTCACCTAGTGCCTAGACTTTTCTCCTCCTTCTATATCATTCCGTCCAGCAGTCTCAGCAGCGTTCAGGCAATCATGGCAGATGGCCATCCAAAGAGACCCAGAGCTAGGAACTAAGAGCTAAGCTTTGAACTGTCGTTCTCACTGCCTTTTTCTAGAGCCTTCCACATAGTCACATCTGGACTAGGGACAGAGTCAGTGCCTGCTCTGCACAGGCTTGGCTTGTAAATATGCACACAATGAATTAAATCAAATCAAACTTTATTTCAACTTGATTTGAGTGTATGACAATCTTTGTATGACCCCCCCCCCCCCCCCCCTCCCCACCCCTCTCCCAGCTGGTGTAAGATAGTGTAGTGGAGATGGAGGGAGGTTTGGGGTCTGACTTGCGAACCCGGCAATAATTGATCTATTTCATACCAACGGATTTTTACCCTTGGTGAAGTTATTGCTCAGGGTCTCTCCTCCTAGTCTTCCTCTGTTTTGCCAGGAGCCAGTCCCAGGCCCCATCAATACAGAATGCACTTTACCATAGCAACGGCACCAGAACCCCTGTCTCCATGACCACCCCTCCTCAGAAGATCCTTTACCTGTGCCAGTAAAGACAGGAAGGATCCCTAATCTAGTCTGCATGATGGGAGCTCACCGACGGGTCTCCCGTGTCACTTCCTCTCTGTCGTCACGTTATCTGTCGTCACGTCAACCGTATGTATAGGCCATAGTATGTTTTTTGTTGTTTTTTGTTGTTTTTTGATCTCTGCATGCACAGTACTAATGTAAGGGTCTGATTGAGCTCGGTTAGGTCGTTTGATAGTGGCACGCCTTCGTGCAAGTGACTGTTATACCGTGCCTTACTCATTTGCTCAGCTACAAACAAGACTGTATCTCTGACGCTTTCCTGTAAAGGCGCAAGGTAGAACACGTTTTTCTCTTTAATATGAAATATTTATGGACATTGAAAGGATGTTTTTATTTACACTCAATGTGGGTTCTCCAAAATGATTTAATAAATGAGAGTTGAAAAATGACAGACCAGTTGTGTTTTATTTTATTTTTTGGGACCGGAGTTTATTGTTGGACCCTGAAATTGGATCTTTTATAAAGAAGTTAGTTTGTGTTCGCTGTTTCCTATTGCTGTCTTTCCTGTTTAATGTCTCAATCTATGTTTCCCACCAAAAAAGCCCAAATCAGTTTTCCACAAATCATTAACAGAAATCATCTGATGTTTTATTTCTACGTTTCTCAGGAATGACATAACATTTTCAGATATCTAATTCACCCTCAACATTGAAACCATTTTTCTCTTGCAAAGATACTGGCCCAATTACCAAAGTAGTATTATTTTACCAGAGCATCTTGAATTAATTTTCTGTCCTTCTCAATACATGGGCCATATGGCTGTGCTGTATTCCCTTCAATATTCCAACTCTGGTCAGGTCTAGGATTGTCCAGGCTGCCCCTAGTGGAATGCTCTGGTACTGCCTGACCCTGCAAACCCAATAAAGTCAGAAATAGTCAAGTGGGACTCTAAGTCAATCATAGTACCGAGTTTTTACACGGATGGGCACGGAATTTGGCGTGTTCCCCTGAACATATGAGGAGGTTATAAACCGTCATGGATCATAACATGTCAGAAAAGTGTGTGGGTGTGTGTGTGTGAGTGTGTGTGGGAGTGCCCTCCCTGTGCAACCACCTGCCAGGCCTCCAGACTTTTTCCATCCAGAGTTCCAAATCGTCATGGTGACAGAAGGCAGGTCTGGGCGGAGCTCCACTCTACACCCATGGCGAAGCCCAAAATAGACGTGCTATTCACAGACAGAGTCACGCCTTTGTTTCCTGGCAGCCTCGCTCACCTAGATCCTTCTCCGGCTGCGATCACCTTTGGCCCAGTCACACGGGGGCCCCAGGTCCAGCATGGGCCCCGGGTCCAGCATGGGCCCCAATCTAGAGAAACACCTGCATTCCGTGTCGGTTTCTCAGCCCAAACAAGTCGTCGGAGATGTTTCTGGAGGGAAAGGTGAGAGAAGATCCTGAGCCACAGGCTAATGATGTTGAGGAGGACGAGGAGGATAATGATCGTAGCATGCGCCATGTTTCTCTGGAGACCACCCTCGCCCCTCACCTGCCTCTCTGCCCCACTCGGGAGAAGATTTACTGCCTGGTTCTGGGGTCTATCTTTCTCTTCTTCTGTCTTTCCTGTCCTCTTTATCTTTTCTTCCCCTTTCCTCCCCCCAATCCCCACTCCTCCCCTCCCCTCTCCTCCCCCTTCCCCTCCCCTCTCCTCTCCTCCCTCCCCCCCCCCTCTCCTCCCCTCCCCTCACCTCACCTCTCCTCTCCACTCCTCTCCTCCCCCTTCCCCTCCCCTCCCCTCTCCTCTCCTCTCCTCTCCTCTCCTCTCCTCTCCTCTCCACTCCTCTCCTCTCCTCTACTCTCCTCTCTTACCCTCCCCTCCCCTCCTCTCCCCTCTCCAGCCATCTGCAGGTTGTAAACTGAGGACAGGGCTGTAATACGGGGATCCTGCAGAGAGATGAGGGGGCGATTCTTCAGGAGATGCAGCCAGGCCTGATCTCTTCGCCATATTGTCAGAGTTCATGCAAATGCTCTATTTGATGTTTATGTTTGGAAGGCAAATGGAAAATACATAGAAAATGTTGTTCCGATAATGAATGTGGGGAGTGATGATTTGTGCAGGTTTGATATTACTGAGTGTGTGTGTGTGTGCGCATGCGTGTGTGTGTGAGTGAGTGTCTGTCGGGGAGGTGCGCACATGGGCGTGTGTATGAGTGATTGCACATCTGAGCACACAGGTGTGCCTGTCTCTGTGTGTGTGTGTGTGTGTGTGTGTGTGTGTGTGTGTGTGTGTGTGTGTGTGTGTGTGTGTGTGTGTGTGTGTGCGTGCGCATGCGTGTGTGTGTGTCCATCGCCAGGTGCGCCGAGCCAGCGTTGACCCCTCTGACATACACATGCACATTACTACAGACACAGACACATCCCACTTTAACGGGCTCTTTAACAGACACTCAGAGAGATGTCCCAGATGGGGAAAAAGCCCTCCTCCATCAGAATGGCCATCTGCTACCATTCAGCCTGATTCACTATGTCTCTCTTTTGTGATGCGTGAAAGATCCTGAGATGATTCATAAACGCAGGGAGAGGGGCACACACGGCAGTACTCGAGCACCCTCAAAGTAAAAAGCGTATGGAGCGTCTGTTTATTGAAGAAGAAGGAAAAAGGCCTGGATCCTTTCATTGATGTTATGGCTCTCTCCCTCATTCCACGCAAGCGCCGGGCGACCCCGGAGTGAAGATCTCCATGACATTAGATAGGAGGTGTTCTGGGAATCGTCAGAGTTTCAGATGATGACTATTTACTTTGGACTTCTCATGGGGCAACTGTGTGAGGAGTTTTGACGAGAGGATGTTACAGTGAGAAATATGAACGTTTGTTCATGACAAATGCAGGTCAGCCAACAGCAAAGAGGGATGTGTCGTGTACAGAGGTGTGTGCACACCTCTTTGGGTGTCGTGTGTGCCGCGTGACTAATTGGCTTTGTGTGTGCGTGTGTGTTGATACTTACAGCACTGTCGTCGACACACCTGTGTGTCTGCTTCATGTGCAGACAGATGTGTGTGAATACTGACAATTTACAAACAGACCTGTCAACTGTGGGTACTGTAGTTTACATACAGCTCCATGTCTAAGCGTATATGTGGAGCATGCAGACAGCTGTGTGTATACATGTATAGCATACAGACAGCTCAGTGTGTTTATGGGTGTGTGTGTGTGTGTGTGTGTGTGTGTGTGTGTGTGTGTGTGTGTGTGTGTGTGTGTGTGTGTGTGTGCGTGTGTGTGTGTGTGTAGCATGTATACAGTCATGAGAGTAGGGTGCAGACCCCTGGGTGTGTGTAGTGTTTTGACAGCTCTGTGTGTGTGTGTGTGTGTGTGTGTGTGTGCGTGTGTGTGCATGTGTGTAGTGTGCAGACAGCTGAGTGTTTGTGTAAAGAGTGTGCAGACTATAACACAGTGGATCCATCCTGTTGTTCCTGAAAGCTCTATAACAATCAGAAGGGGTCAGATAGGTGCTTCCTCCTTTCTGTCTGGTCCAGTCTCAAATCTTTTTCAGACGTTGGCCCTCTCTCTCCCTCTCCCTCCGTCTTCCTCCCACCTCCAGCCACCACCCATCCCCCGCCCCTACCCCCTCCCCACGTTCGAGCCTCTCGGCTGGGGAGGGAATCCAGGGCCGCTCTTCTGTTTGGAGGCTTTTAGGCGCCTCCCAGCAGCACCATCCCCATCTCCCCCGGCGCTTCTCTCCCAGTGAGGTGCATCCGGAGGCCAGGAGGACGTCCATCTCCTCCACCTAAAGGGTTATTGACCGGCTGGCAGAGTAGAGGCCCAAGGAGGGGCGGAGGAGGTGCGAGGAGTCTTTGTCTTTGGCCTGGCTAATCTCCCTCCTCTTAGAGAAGTCATCTAGTGAACGTTCCGACTGCTAATGGATGTTCTACATGAACCCTCGATGACCCCCCCCCCCCCTCACCTTAAGACACACACATACACACACGCGCCCCGTGTGAATAGTCTTCCCGACAAAGATGAGCTCCTCTTGCCAAAACGAAGTGTTGGCAATGGTTGGAGGGAGACTGTTCACCCATGCTCGTGGAGACGCTGGAGGGTGCGCCTACAGACAGGCAGATGAGCTGCTCGCAGAGATGTGGGTGGTTTTGTGACTCGGCCTTGGGCCCGGTCTGGTCGGAGAATTCAGAGGGCAGTGAGTCTGTGTTTTAGAGGAGCCCATAAACACGAAGGTATTTCCTCCAGCTGACCTCAGCTTGGACATTCTGCTCAATTTCAATCCCCACGGTTTGCAAACTCACACTCTCACACACACACACACACACACAGACATGCTTCCTCACAAGCACACACACACACATAAGCGCACACACACACACATAAGCGCACACACACATCAGCGCACACACACAGATTTCCCACATCCCAACTGCGTGCGAAGTGACCAGCCGTATCAGCTGAGTACTGTGTTCACAGAAGCCTTTGAAGGCCATGTGTGTGCGTGCGTGTGTGGGGGGGAGGGGGAGGGAGGGGGGTTGGGAGAGGTGCCGGGTGAGCTGCCCGGGACAGGGTGCAGGGAGGGGTCAGGAAGGGGGTGCAGGGAGGGGTTCTCACCATCCATTTCAACCCAATCTCGACCTAACCGCAAGACAACCCGTTCTCTCCGAAGATCACCTTTCTCTCCTGTTCAATATGAATGTTTTATCATAAAAGCTTTTCTTTTTTGCTAAGTGCTCTTGCTAAGTGTGGGGCTCTTAAAATTTTGATTACTTTGACTTTTGTTCAAGAAACAAGCGAGCCAGAGGATCTAAATGAATGTAATGGGCTATTCGGAGAGGGGCCTTCTCTTCTGAGCAAGGCTCCAATTGACCCCAAATTGTTCTCCAAGAGGTGCTTTATACGTATTTGGGCAGAGAGCTAGTTTTGACACCTCGAACCGGCCGGTCTCTCCTCACATGATGCTTTCATAGGGCAGCCAGACAGGTGGGGAGAGGAAACAGACATGACATAATCATATGAATAATACGGCCTGCCAGGGTTCCTATGCGATCCATATGGTTTTTAAAGCCAGGAAATATAGGATGTCAGGCATCGCTGTGTAAAAAGCTTCATTTAGCAATATTAAAAGGAGTCGGCTGCGGTCCCATCCATTTGAAGGGGTTGAAGCGGATCTCATTTGGCTCATTTCGTAAGCCTGCGCTTTTCTCTTTCTGTCGTCTTGAATCGCTTAAGACAGATTCCTCTTTCTCTGGTCCAGACGTCGAGCTTTCCAACACCCCTCTCCCCTCTCTTCCCCCCGCTCCACCCCCCCCCTTTCCAGCAGACGTCGCGTTGCGCGGGGGGAATGGTGGATTGCATAACGCCAGACGAGACCTGATCGTTCCTGGCCTTCGCGCAAAATTCAATCATTCTCTGCATTCTCCAATCCCATGTCGGCCCGTTAAAGCACGGCGCGGGCTTATCATTTCCTCTCATATGGTTCGAGTTGAAATTACGATCGCGGCGTCTGCCGTTCGCATGGAGCGAGCGAGCCAAGAGACCTGCGGAGAGGTAGGCTACGGAGCGGGTTGGGTGGGGGAGAGAGAGGGGGTTGGGTGGGGGAGAGAGAGAGGGTTGGGTAGGGGAGAGAGAGGGGGTTAGATGGGGGAGAGAGAGGGGGTTGGGTGGGGGAGAGAGAGGGGGTTGGGTGGGGGAGAGAGAGGGGGTTGGCTGGGGGAGAGAGAGGGGGTTAGATGGGGGAGAGAGAGGGGGTTGGGTGGGGGAGAGAGAGGGGGTTGGGTAGGGGAGAGAGAGGGGGTTAGATGGGGGATAGAGAGGGGGTTAGATGGGAGAGAGAGGGGGTTGGGTGGGGGAGAGAGAGGGGGTTAGATGGGAGAGAGAGGGGGTCGGGTGGGGGAGAGAGAGGGGGTTGGAAGGAGAGAAAGTAGCAGATAGTAAAAGAAGAGGCACCTCAGTGTTTTGAGCATTGTCAAAAGATTAAGAGATCCGAGTTTTAAATCCCCCCTGTCCTGTACGCCACTTTAAATAACAAAGCGTCCGCTAAATGAGGACATCGGTTTTACATTTCCTTTGAGTGAATAATCGAGAGAACCTTTCTGACAATTCGAAGTTAGGATTGGGTAAGACTGTCTATCTGTCTGAGGGTCAGAGTTCGCACAGAGCTTGGGTGGCATTCATCTGAACAGCCAGTTCAAACAATTGTTTGTTATCCTCTAGCAGCATCTAGTGGACAGTTGATCAAAATGCTTAAAGTTCCCAAATGTATTTCGGGGTCTGTCACATGATACAGCATGCAATTTGTGAAGGTCAGTCGAGAAATATGCAGAGGTCTTTTGCAATGCAATTCCCTTAATGTATAGGCCGAACGTGCAGAGATCTCTAGTTTTAAAAGGTTTGTGTCTATGTTAAATCTAAACGGGGTTTTTGGTTAGCAAGAGAGACTAAAACAGATATTCATTAACTGTCTTTATTTACATGACGTGTATGTAACATCATAGTGCATATGATCAAAAGAAGCAACTTTTTAAAACCACGTAACCAGAAACAAATTGTAAACAATACAAAAAATATTTTAGCAGTCGACATCTAACATTTTAGACAGTTTTTAAATAAGGCACTGTTTAAGTTACTATGGTAACATATTAGCAAGCTAGAAGTTTACTTTTCGGACACAACATTTGAGATTAGACTTCAAGTAACAGGAATTGTTTCTTTAGAGAAGGAGCTGTAGTGCGGCCTTAAGTATTTACAAGATGTCTGGTCTGGTCCTGTGCTTTCATACAAAACAAATATACCGTTTGTAGAAGTTAAACAACTGAGACACACAGTGTCGAGTTGCTCACATGAACAGAAGACCGGTGTAAAAACATGAAAACAAATACACAAAAGTATTTAACACCGTTTTGATTTAACCTTTGAGACTGCACTGCTCGTTTTGCTCATTTGGTTTCATAGGTTTAAAAGGGAATTAAGTGCATCTGGGATTTTTGATAGTATTTGCTGTAATGGTACAGTAGTACACAACAATCCTGAAACAGAACTTCACATAACAAACCCTCACACAGGAATCCACATCCAGTGTTTGCCACAGTGCGAGCGTTTCTCCCCCAGTTCTACTGGAAACACTTGGTGTTGCAGGGATCCCCTGACCTGAACAGTCCATAGACGCTGACCAGAGGGAACATAGACAGGGCACCCAGCATGGAGCCCAGCTGCACCACCGCCCCGCACCACACGAGGGCGCTGTGGCCCTCGTCGCGCAGGATCACGCCGATGATCACCTTGACGTAGGACAGAGTCAGCACAAACAGGATCCAGGCTAGCACCTGCAACAGGGAGGAGGGACATGTCACACCTGTCGAACATGATGACTCAGCGCGACATAGGACTGTCAGGCCTCTCTCTAACAGTCGAAGGCTGGCTTTAGGCTTGCACGTCACACAATGAAATCTACTGTTCATACAATCCACACGATACAATCACAGAAGAAGTTCTCTCCAGTGATAAGCAGTACTGAAAGGAAGGGGAGGGGCTTACGATTAGGACTGTTCCTGATTGGCTGTGGACCAGCAGAGGGCAGGGACTCAGAGCAGCCATGGCCATGATGTAGGCCCCAAACCCAGTCCCCAGCACTGTCAGAACACCCATCAGAACCAGAGACCTGGGGGACACCAAGAAGAAGGATCACTGTTTCAAGTCAATTCAATTCAGTTTAAACCCACTCATTTCCGTTCAATTCAGTTCAATTCACTCTTATTTTAACATAGCAAATATTGGATTCAGAGAGAGGCAGCATGACTGACCTGAGCGGCAGGAACATCGCAATGAAGCAGGCCACAGGATTGGCTACAGCAGCCATGGTGGCAGCCAGGTGGTACGCCTGGTTCCCGTAGGGAAGACAGGAGTAGGACTGCACAGACGGCAGCACGGCGTTGGTCAGCGCGTTCACCCACGCCAGCACCCCAAAAATGAACGCCACCTCGGCCCCGCAGTAGGTTCCCGCCCCGAAGGAGCCCCGCGGCGCCCTCCGGGGGCCCTCCGTCGCACTGAGCATGGGCTTCTCCTCCGGAGCGGAGGGGTGCAACGCCACGGCCGGCTCCTTCCTCTCCCCGCCCACACCGCCCACGCCGCCGGTGAGGTAGCGGTCGCCTTTCCTCTCCCGGGCCACGGCCGGGTGGTGGTTGAGCAGCACGAAGGAGGCCAGGCACACCGCCATCATGGCGCTGAGGAACACAAAGAAAGTCTGCGCCGAGAAGTTCGCCGGTAGGTAGTGGGCCACCAGATCCCCATGGGCTACCGCCGTGGCGTTGTCTTGCACCCAATTGGCCATGCTCGTCACGTTCCGGCACTGGACCACGCCGACCCCCTGTATGAGAGCCACCAGGGCGGGGACCAAGCCGCTAAGCCCCTCCCCTACAAAGTACGTGGTGAGGTACTGTGGGCGGAGCCTGGTCATGAAAGGGAGGAAGGTGACGGAGGAGGTGCAGTCCACCACGGAGAGCAGGAAGCTGAGCACCAGTAGCGGCACGCTGCGCTCGGCGCCCCCTACCGGCATGGAGTACCTCCAGAAGAACGCCAGCAGGAAGGTGGCCACGATGCCCAGGCTCACGATGACGTAGATGACCGGCCGCTCGTCCAGGCTGCCCGGGCGGAAGCGGTGCATGAGGGTGACGAAGAGAGGCCCCACGTTGGCCATCTGGATGAGCACGGTGAGGTAGGAGGGCAGGTACCAGCCCTCGGGGATCTCCGGCACCACCAGGGGGAGCTCCACCCACATGCCGTTGATGGCCACCCAGGAGCCCATGCCGAACAGGCAGGCGAGGACGTGGGTCAGCAGGGACATGGCGGTGGAGGATTCAGACACGGACAAGTAAAGGACTCAGTCACGGATGGGCGGAGGGCTCGGTCCCAGCAATCGATCAAAACCCCTGGTGTTGGAACACTGGAACCAAAAAGAACAATGGAGAATATTGGTTGGATTCTATAATATAGCAGCAATCGAACTGGGCCGATCCGATGTCCTGCTAACCGTGTGCAGGAAGACTGGTCAACCGGTTGACTCTGTTAAAGCTGTTGTTGAACTGCAGCCCGAGCCTGTATCCATCTGACCCTAACTCTCTAGGGCATCCAACCATAGCTGTGTGAAGGGAGCCCTGATCAGTCACATGCTTGCTTTGAGTCAAGACAGGCTGCCCCCAGGGTGACCATGAGGCTTAGTGTGTATACACACACCTTATATATCTCACCTTTACTCCCAATGTCTGTATCCGCAACCCCCTGACCACCTCCCCCTCCCCCCTTGATCTGGCACAGCGTCCGTGACCTCTCACACACTAACACACTGCTCTGAAAACAGACCCTCACGCACCCACACAATAATCTCTTTCTCGTCCCTTTGTCACGCACACGCTTTGTAGCCTACCGAGTCTTTGAAAGCAGAGACGCAATGACTCAGTGATCAACTGCTAATGAACTTCCAGTTTCCAGTTCAAGGCACAGGCTCTCTTCTTCGTCCTCTACTCTGTCTCGTTCTTGTGTAACCCTCCCCCGGTAACACGCTCTTGTCCACAGACGGAAAATCTCCAAAGTGTTTATGACGTTCCTACCTTAAACACACATTCATACAGAGACTGTCAAGGCGGGCTCGGCTCTTCCGCCTTTCTCTCTCTCTCTTATCCTCTTCCTGTATCGTCCTCAAAGCATTGTCACGGTTACATCAGACTGCCGGCGCGCGCGTGTTCATCTTCTCTCCACCGGCTCCCACACTATCTTTACGTAGAACTCCCTCACTCACACGACGTAACGCTTCCTTGTTTCCAGTCTGCACCTGACACTAGGGGGGGAGGGGACGCGCAGGCGCAAACACACACACACCCTCCCTTGTGACGCATGAATCCCTCGCGGCTCGGTCGGCCATGTGCTCTGCCTCTCTCTCACGCTCAGTTTTTTTTTCTCTCCCGCCTTGCAGCTGCAGAAGGGGGGGGGGGGGGGAGGAGGAGGAGGGGGAGGGGCCGGAGGAGGAGAGGCAGTGGTAGGAACAGGAGGGGCACTGGGAAGGGGGGGTGGCAGGGGGAGGAGAGGGGGCAATATGCAGGGGGAGGAGTGGGAGGGAGGAGGTGGGGCAGAGGAAGGGGTGCAGGGGGAGGAAAGGGGGAAAAGAGGGGGAGGGGTTGAAGTGAAAGGGGAGGGGAGTCAGCCTGGAAAGCACCGCCTCCACTTCTCTCCACCCCCTCCCCAAAATGTACGACCTTGGATTAGGCTCTCTCTGAAGCAGGAAGTAAGAATCAGTTACATGAGAGATAGAGGAGCAGCTGCCTATTCTATACAGACAGGCACGCACACACACATATGGATCTCATTAGATATTCAGGGGGCTGCTGCAGGTGCTTCGTGGTGGTCAGTTTGACGGTATTAATCAAAGACACAGAACGTTAGACCATACCACTCCACTGAAGACTATGCCCTCAGCCCGTGGCTAACCTTCAGTTCCTGTATGAAGATGGGCTCTTCCTGTTACCAAACAGTGTGTGATGACACAGATTCAGCACCAGTGTTCTGTCTTTCATCAGCATAACTGACCTTCAGCCTCTTACCCACGGAACAATGACCTCCAGCTCCAGACCCCCCCCCCCCCTCCCTTGTCCTGAGCTCTCTTGGTCCCTCAAGGTTGAACTGTGATACTAGTTTTGTTTAGGTTCTACCAAGACACAACGGTGAGTCCTATCAGGGATCTGTTTGGTGGATCAAAGCAGAGAGTGGAGTGACCCTGGACCCTGAAAAGAGAGCAGCATTTTTATTCAGAGAGTGCCCTCTGCTGGTGACTGGAACCTCAAATCAACCCTTCCACGCTCTGTGCCAATGTTTTTACAGGTACCTCAACCAGACTTTTAAATCGTCCGTATTCGGTTATTAATGGTGGGGTACGAGAGAGAAATATTCCGTTTGGAAGGTTTGAGCTCTGAATGCTAGTTAGGGCTATGCTAACTTAACACGACTTGACATTTTAATACCACAAGGAATTTCCAGTTAGGTAACGTTAGTTTGGGCCACCTGCCAAGTACTGCCACAGCATGTGTGGAAGTACAACTTCACCCGCAGTAACTTTTAGAATATTGCAAACTTCTAAAATATTGAAAAGTTCCTGTTCTTGCATATATTGCTAATTTTTGCATGCACATCTGGCATGTCGATTGATTGACATGAAGTCCATAGAAACTAGACAACAATGTTAAAATGAACATAAACAGATCTATACACCAACTGTTTTAACACAATTATTGTAAACTACATAATTGGTCATCCAATCATGTACATCTACGGTACTGTAGTTTCATAACACTATGTCAAGGAACATTACACAATTCCCTTTAGAACAGAATTGTCACACCTTCATATTAACAAACAGTTGCAAAATAGACATACGAAACATTTTGAAATCCATCCATCCATGAATCCATTCATCCATCCATCCTACCTCTCAGAGCTCTTCTCAGGCACTGGAGTGCTGCAGCTCAATCCTGTTCACTGGCCTGTTCAATGTGTGTGTGTGTGTGTGTGTGTGTGTGTGTGTGTGTGTGTGTGTGTGTGTGTGTGTGTGTGAGTGGAGGTGGTCTGGGATGGAGGGGGGGTGGGGGTGGAGAGGCTTTTGTTCAGTGCATTCCATGTCAGATAAACAGGCCTGAAGCATGGCTGGAGGATATTTGATGGCGCTCCTACTGTTCCTCTGTCTGCTTGGCTGTTTCCTAATGAGAAACACTATGTTCTTCTACAAAATACTTCCCCATTAATTATGCTCTCCCTAATTTGTTGCCAAAATCACGGTAGCGGTACAAGTCTCGAAACCTTTATAGAAGCACTTGACCCCCTTGGCAACTTTGATTTGTTTTGGTCTGTCTGGCCATGGCTCTGATAATACAGGTTGAACAGGGCTTTGTAGTAGCTAGGTAGTAGATGCGGTAGTAGACCCGTGCTAAATTGAGACTACTGTATGCTAGATTGTAGCTTTGTTATAGCTATGCTAAATTGAACCTATGCTAGGTTGTGGCTACAGTAAACTAGGCTGTCGCTATGCAAGGTTGTAGCTACGCCTCCTCCTCCATCACATTTCTTCATCATGAGAACAGTGGGGGGGGGGAGAGAGAAAACTGAACCAGATCGAACTGCTTAGACAAGGGTCGGTACAGTCCAGCGTTTGTCTCTACAAAGACACAATGTCCAGTCAGTCACAGTGCAGTAGTTTGGCTTACCCTCAGTTTCTCACCAGAAAGGGCACTCCCATGACCTGTGTGTGAGTGTCCACTGTTTATAAAACACAACTCTATTATCCTTCCCTGCTGGATTTTGCTAGAATCTTGTAACACGATTCATGTTTGTGTGTGCGGGTCATTTTGAGGCTGAAGGCTACGTTCGGTGGAGAGCATGCCGATCAGTAGGAGGAAGGAGTCAACGGGAAACGTTCTCCAGGGTTTTCAAACCAAGCATTTCTGGAGCCCACCCACCCCCGTAGTATGACTCAGGAATCTGTAGTACATAAAGCACTTTCTCAGGGTGATGAAGCTGCATGGTTTGATATTGTTCCTAGTCTTCTCCTGTTGCCGCTTATTAACCTCTCATGACAGCACCATGATGCCCTCCTGTCCACGTCTTTCACACAGTAGTACACAGTAGACATTACTATTACGTTTCTGTGTTTCATAAAAAAAAAGTTTTATTTTACATTGGACGTATCGTCATTAGTGACTTTCCACACGCTACGGTTTCCCTAAATTAGACATCAGAACAAGTGCTGGACATAGAAACGGATATATATACAGTACAGAAAGGTTAGGGTGCATAGCAGAAGAGACTCTATAGTGGGTGTAACAGTACAGCAAGGTTCAAGTTGTCAACGTTGCCCTCAAAGAAGGTCACACTGAGGCTCCTATTTAATGCAGATCTAGTGTACATCTCAACAGAGGTGACATATAAAGTGGGAAACAAAACATAATAGTGGTCAGAATTGTATCAGACCTCTCTTTCTTTCCCACAGCGAGCTTTTGATGTCTTTCAAACATGTAGCAGTTCAGAAATGTTGTTCGCGCGTCCTCTTCCTCTCTTGTGATGGTACTGACTGGGTTTCTAGACGTAACAGGAGGCTAAAGGAGATAGCAAGACTGGCACTCTGAAGGTCGGCTGGTACGACGCACTCTCCTGCCTGGAGCTGTCGTGTGTCACATTCAATTATGGATGACAGAGAGAGAGGTTTGTAGAAGATTCTCATCATCCTGTATGGTTTCTTTGGGTTAATACGAGTCTGAGTGAATGCTGTACCTGTACAATGTGGTTACACACATTGTTATTGGACTAGTTGAGATGGGTGGTCGCTAGGGGTGATACTGTATGTGGTGTGCAGTCCCACCACAAGTAGGGCAATAGACGTCAGGTATGTAAACACTTATAAGCGGCGACAAACATTATTGAATTGAAAAAGGGAAATGCCTCTTGGAGAGCTATAATTGTATCAGCTGTCGCTTCCGAAGAACAGGTCAATTACTAGTCAAAAAACTATCTTCACTTCTTCACCTATTAAACTATGTGATGTCATTCACCAGCACACGTGTTAACACTCCTACAAAGCGTATTCACTTCCAGTGATTCACTCAAGTCGAGGAAATAATAAACAGTTCACAAAGTGATACTCATATCAGGCTTTCTGTAAAGAAATACAATCCCAACCCATCTACACATCACAGTTGTGTTCCACATAAACACAGAAATCAAAAGTCAACAACACCTGAGAAACAGAACGATGTGAACCCATTCTGTCAGAAAGTTCACACAAAGCATAGATGGGTTATATAGAGTAGCATTTAAAACAATACTTACATTGAATACCCCTCAGACCGTGTGGTGTCTACTGGTAAGGTTGGAGTTTAAACAACAAAAGAACAAAATGTGGCCCTGCCAACACAGCATGTCCGTTATGAAACCAAAGCAAAGAAAAGTTCACTAAAGTAGAAAAGGGTTTGGGTGTCCTCATGGTTTTGGATATAAATGGCATTGATTTGTATAGTCCAAATCAGAATAATTGCACCTGCTCATCTGGGAAAATGGTTGGGTGTCATCTGACAATTTGACTGTAGTAGGCCAACTAAGTATTTGAATGAAAGTTACAGTATTTATCTGGGCTGGAACCAAGATATCATGCAATATGTATCCATGCACATCTACCCTCCCGCCTACCCTCTTCTAATACAAGCCATCAGAGTACACAGTAAAAAGTAAAAAAAATAAAAACAATCTCAAATGCATTCTGAAGGATGACAGAGGTGACTAAATCTACTATAAGAAAGAGGAAGGGATCTGCTCAGGAATGATTCCACCTCCACAGACCAGGAAAATACCAGGTAGAGAAACATGGTGACCTAACTTCTCCAGTATCATCTCTGAATATCCCGTATAATTCGGAAGTGAGACTTTGCAATTGGCCTCCCCTTCTCTTTCTCTGCATCTGTCCATGTTTGTTGTTGGGCCCCTGGATGCTAACGGATGCTCTTGACTGCATTTTCATGGTGCTAGTAGGCAGCGTTGGATCATGAGGGCAGTTTCTCAGCTTCTTCTGAGAAGACATAAAGAAAAAAAAAAACATTCAGGTTGATTACCAAGACATATATGCTTTCAACAATTCAACCTTAAACACGGTTAACATCTAACACGTACAAATATATTTTTAAGGTATCCAATGAGTTCATTCTACTTGGTGAACTAAGTGTACAACCAGAGTGGTTGTTTGTTTTTGTTCTGTGTAGGTGTGTGAGAAGCTGACCTGATGGAGAGAGAGAGTCATCGTCTCCTACACTGGAGAACTGCAGGTCTGATCCAAGGGCTGCAATGGAACTCCTGGGGCGGATGCAGCGGTCACCTGAGAAACTTCTTCGTAGCAGTGCCTGGAACACAGCAGACAACACAAGTTCTATGAAGGACACCTTTGCAGTATATAATTAATCCATGTGATAAAATTGTGCTTAAAAGAGATAACACTTTGATACTACAGCAAGACCGTTAATACAAAACAGCAGAGGGCTGAAGATGGAACCTTGGGGTGCACCCCATTTAATATAATGAATGGCTCATCCTGGGTGTCGTCATTGGCGACCATAATTCTGAGGTGTTATGGGAAGACCACCATTTTGGATGTGACCCAATGTCACCAAATTGGATGTGTACCTTGCGTGTGAGAGGGCTGCTGGGTGCGGAGGCACTGCTGTACAGACTGAGGCTGGAGTTGGATCTGCTGACGGCCAGGCCTTTGGAGGAGCTTCCTCTCTGAGCGCGGTCGAACGAGTCCGGGGACAAATACTTCTGCTTGATCTTCAGGTTTGTGCGACCCTTCACTGCTTAGCACAACGAAACGCAGCTGCTCATTGAAGAAAATTGAACAGAACATAAGTAAAATGCGTGTCTGACTTTTACTACTCTGTTGCTTACCTCTACAGGGATCATTTTTAACCAGGAACTCGTCCAGAGCTGTCCACCCTCCTCCCACCCTCACCATCAGGGTGCTACGCAGTATGCGCACCATCCTCAGTTGCTGGGAGTCTCCAAACTACAACACAGTGAAAGTGAGTTGGAGCAGGCAGTCGTCTTGACAACAGACATGATTTGGCATGGGGCAGATATCTGTGTGCGGACAGAACTGTCTATCTGATGTGTTGAACTCAACTCACCCTGTAGCGGTTGGCGCTGATTTGCTCCACCTGGAACCTCTTGGGACAGTTACACTGGGACACCTGCCGACTCAACTGAGAGGGAACACAAGGGGTCAAACAAATGTCCTCGTGAACACGGTTCCACTTTGCAACGTCAAACACGTTTGGTCACACAGTTTACCTCCTCGTTTATCTGGTCTGCATCTAGGGTCCTCCTGTAAGGGTCCCTGCTGGGGTGGAGGGCGCTGACAAACTCATAGTAGTCAATGAAGCCGTCCCCATTTATGTCGAAGATGTTGGCCACGGCGTTCATTTCCAGCGAGTTGGTGGGGAATTCTGCACAGAAGAGGACGAGACAGGAGAACTTAATGACATCATGATCTCAGAGACAGCAGGAAATGAATGCCTGCTGGCTTTGCTATCTATGTTATGATGACTGTCAATCAGCACTTTAAATGTATTTCACAGACTGCTATAGATTGTCGGGCGCTGTGGGGGGCGGAGCTTACTGGATGCCAGGACATTGTCGATAAACTCCTTCAGGCTGATTCGTCCGTCCTGGTCCCTGTCAATTGTCCGGAAGACGTCCAGGATGCGAGATTTCAGGTGGCTGATCCACTGCATGTAGCGTTTGCGCCACATATTGAAGTCAAAATTGGCAAACTCCTCCATCTGTGGAGAAACCGTTATGATAACATAGGTAAAGAATAAGGTTACTTACATTAAATACTAAAATAATAAGCCCCAGACAAAAGCCCCGTGGTTAGCCTCCATGACTTTGGGAACTTAGATACCTGAAAATTCAAATGAAGGGCTAATCAAAACAAAGCAAACAATAGCTCATTATCTCAAGTGGGTGGAGCCTCTGAGTCACCTCTCTGAGGCTTTGCTGGTGCTGATCCAGGTGGCCCTGTCTGCTCTGAGCCAGAAGCCACAGCTTCTGCCACTGGCCCACCAGTTGGCTCAGCAGGGGGGTCTGTGGGTCCAGGTGCTCCAGGGGAAGAGGGGGGGTAGGCTGCATCTTCAGGGTGCTTCTCCTCTCTGGAACACACACATAGGAATTACTCAGCAAGCATTAGCTTGGTTATTTTAGAGAAGTCTTCAGTAGTCATCTACAGTCATTAGAACTCAATGGATGACTTGAGTCTGACGGCTCATACTTGTCAGTGGTTTGCGGCTGGGGGAACCCTGCTGTTTGGGGACCAACTTCTGTTTGCAGGACTTAGTGGCGTTTTCAACCTCCGGCAATTTCTTGTGCATCTCTTCCGTGAAGATCTGAAGACAGATATAGAATAGTTCTGCACTGTTTGAATGTAAATGTCACTGTACTAAGGTGTGTCAGTTTGAAGCTCTTTTGTCTAAACTAGACAAGGCATCCAAATCAATCATCCATACCATTCCCCTCTCACTCTTTAAAGCAAGCCCTGTTCCATTCGGTCTTCATCAGTCCATTTTCCCTGCTCTGATTTGAAAAACTCTGGCCTTGTTACCCTAACCCATTCAAACCCCTTCTCACCAGGTGTTGAGCGATGAGCTCCATGTTGATCTCCAACGTCTCGGCAGGAGGCTCCTGCTCCCTGAGAAGGAGGGCTTCCTCTGCCGAGGAAATCCAATCCAGGAGTCGCTGCACCTCCTCCCTCTCAGCCTGCAGAGCAGCCAGGCCAGCCTGGATCCTCTGGCCCTGCTGCTGGGCCCAAGACTGCACCTGGAAGCACACAAGACCACAGGCCGGTTAGGAGGCTGGCGGGTTGATTCGTCCGTTCCATGGTTGGCAGTTGGGATCATTCATGGTTGGATGGCTGATCGATTCACGCACACCATGGAGGTATTGCTTGGTTTACATCAGGGTTGACTGACGGACAGGGTGGATCGATGGACGGACTGTTTCCTTCCTGGCCTGGGTAGCGTGGACTTACCTCTTCGTAGCGAGTCTTGGTGACGCTGATCCAAGACTTGAGGGTGATGATGGAGTCTGGGTGGCAGCAGGTGAGGATCTGCTCCCCCAGAACCTGGATGTTGTCCAGGTCCACCTCCTGAGAGCGCAGGTCCGACACCGACTCCTGGACGGCAAACACACAATGCATCAGATACAGGTTCTGTGCCATCTACACAGGATGGAGTGTCTACACACTGTGTACATTTCTGTTGTTGTTGTTGGATGGCCTAACCTACTCGACGTACCTCGTGTTGTTTGCTGAAGGCCAGCAGAGCCTCCTCTCCCTCGGGAATGACCCCGTACTTCAGAACCCTCTCTGTGTCGGCCAGGCGCTCCATGAAGGAGTGGACCACACCGTCAAATGTCTCAGCCTACCAGGAACGCACAGGAACATCCGGACAAGGTGGAAACTTGGTTTACGTCATTCATCAATGATGTCAAATGAGTAGGGATTCACCCCAGTTAGCCGAGGGTTACTTTCAAACATCATGGTTTGAAAGCAAACCTCCGTCTTCAGCCTGCATTAGTTCATGTGTGAGGGGCATCTATTCCCCATGGAACCAGTCCATGCGCGAGAAAGAAGTGCTCCTGGACATCAGTTAGCATGTGAGGAGGTCGTGTTACCTGTTGCAGGGCTGCCTCCAGCCTGGCCTGCCTGGAGATAGACAGCTTACACACGGCCTCCCACCGGACTTCCAGCTCCTCCATCTGCTCCTGCAGCCAATGGGCATCTGCTGTGCTGCTCCTGGTCAGGTCCCTGACTGAGCGCTTCAGGGTCCTAATGCACCCCGTCCTCTTTCCCAGCTCCTTCTGGAACACCTGCAGACACAAACAATCTTTAAAGTCCTCTTGAAATGCGTCCTTCCCTCCTTGGAAATGCACTGATATTTTACGATAGGATTGGAATTGCTGGGCAAAGGAGGTCAGGCTTTCATTTATCCAGCCATGTTAGATCTCAAGGGCAAAACCATACATTCAGGAGAAACGACCCAGAGAACAACAAACTTTAAACCTGGCCTTTAAACTTCCCTCACTGTACCCAGCTATCACAATATTTTGTAATATACATTCTGTACAGTTATGAGACTCTTACGTAACAAATGTAAACTCAGTTTGTTTGCTTATGAGAACACGGGACATCACAGTACCTTGTGTTTATCTATGAGGTTGTTGACCAGGTCCTTGTCCCCCCCGACAGGTACATCCTCGTCCAGCTGGGGTTCGGCTCGGTAGAGCCAGTCATTCAGCGCCTGCAGGGCGTCAGTGAACCTCCCTGAGAACAGCAGAGCCTCCTCCAGCTTGTGCTGTCTGAGGTGAGAAGGTCACATTAAACGTGTGAAACCTCCCCTGTCTGTTAGGCTGTAGAATATACTTTATTGTGGCCCTATTGGTCCATCAGGACCATTAAACCAGGTTCAGGACAGTCACATGGTGGCTATTATATTTATTGCTTGAATATTTTTGGATGTATATTTTGTGACTGTGTTAGCGTCTCCAGATGCTAACCTCTCTGTGGACTTGGCGGCGATGGTATCCCAGGAGTCTCGTAGCTCAGCCAGGAGGTTCTCCAGGTGCTGGCAGTCCTCAACACTCTGAGCGCGCTCATGCAGGCTCCGCCCACTCTTCAGCGTGGCTTCGTACATGGGACGCTTGGAGCGCAGAAGCTTCTGGAACTCCTGGTTGGACGAATGGAAAGAGACAGGAAGTCACGTGGATGGAAGGAGTGAGACAGGAAGGAATTGTGTTCTTATGATGTCTCACTGAAGCTATCCAGACATCAATGCTAAAAAAAGATGTGTTTGTTGTTCAGATAAGGGATTTATTCACCCATGTAAAAAAAAACATAATGGACAATGTCACAAATTAGATATGATCGTTTTCTTGCCACCTACCTTCTGCTCAGACAGCTGCAGTTTGATCTCCTCGTGAGACACGGCGATCTCCTTGTGAGTGTCCAGAGTCTGCTCCACCTCAGTCATCCAGTCCACCAGGAGGCGCCATGACTCACTGAACTAAAACATCCGCAAACACCATGTATTCTAGACTTGCTAATGCCCTATAAAGGCTCTACACGACACTGTGAATAGGTAGCAAAGTATCTTGCAATATAGATGACGAACGTTCTCTCGTGTGAAGTCCCTCATAGTGACAAACCCCTACCTGTTTGGCGTTCTTCCGGACCTCCTCCAGAAGGCGGCCCCTCTCCGTGGCACGCTGGTGCAGCTTGCGGTAGCGGTCCTGCACGGTCATGGTGAGGTTGTGGACCACGTCGCAGTCCTCCCTCCTGCTGAGCGCTGCCAGCCTGGACCCAGCATTCTCCACCGCTGCCTTCTTCTCTCCGTACGCATTCACCTCACTCACCAGGGTCTGCACATTCAAGAAGAAGGTGAGGACGGTGTGTCGCTGGTGATGCTGTAGTACCTTGCTGGTTCTCATTCTCTCTCTCTCTCTCTTTCTCTCTCTCTCTCTCTCTCTCTCTCTCTCTCTCTCTCTTTCTCTCTATCTCTCTCTCTCTCACTCTCACTCTCTCTCTTTTTCTTACCATTTCTTTTTATGTATATAAATACATTCCCTATCTCTTAGCTCTCATCCCTGGCACACACAAGTACACACACACACAGTTAACGTGCACACACACCCTGTGGTCCTGGAGCTGGGAGCAGACTGTGTCCAGGACGTAGCTGGGGGTGGGCAGTCCTCCGATGCTGTCCTCACATCGGGCCATCTTGGTCAGCAGGTCCTGCACTGTGCTGTGGAACTCCTTAGCCAGGCTCAGACCCTCGGCCAGCCGGGCCTGAAGCAAGCAGGACATACACAAGCTTCAGCACTCTACTAGTACACCGGAACGAGCAGTGATGACATTCATTTTGGTCTCAGAGAGAAAGAAAGAGAAGGAGACAGGGAAACTATGGCGTATGAAAAAGAGAGAGAAAGTAAGAAAGAGAGCGAGAGAAAGACTGACTATAGTAGAGAGAATAACATATCCTGGTGTGCTCTCTGACCTTGCGCTCCTGCACTTTGCCGTACACGGTGGTCCATTTCTGCTCAAGGATGCAGAGGCTGTGCTCCGTGCTGGAACCCCGAGACACCTCGCTGTTCTCCAGCATTCTGTGGATGGCGTTCCTCAGGTCTGTGTAGGAGTGGAACTTTGACTCCATCTCATTACAGAGCTCCTGCAGACAGAGAAACATGGGACGATGTCTTCCAGATAACTCTGATGGCTTCAGAGACTCAATCATTGAAGGTGTTCATACGTTTGCGCCACCTCTGTAGCTTTGATAAGAGCTAGAGGTGGATTGTTAAGATTTTCTGGTCGCTAGGAATGTATTTAGTCCATAGAGATGCCCCACAGTGTTAGAGGACAGGGTTAGGGTTTAGGGTTGCCAGGTTTGGAGTTACCAGGTGTGCGTTGAGCCTCTCGTGGGCGGAGTCAGGCATGCCCCAAACGGTCTTAGTCGAGGACAGTCTCAGGTCTGTGTTTTCCAACCACTGCTGCAGGTCCTGGATCTCCATGGTAACATCCTGGACCTTGAGGTAGACATGACAGTAACATTATTTTTCATCCGTTAGCCGAATAACTTAAGTTTCTCACAGCTTCAAATATTCCCTGTTTTGTTAAGAAGCTCACCACTAGATGGCACTACAACAGATGTTATAAAATAGTTGGGTCATATGGTGACTGTTATCTGTCCTGTGCTGACTCATGCCAATTGCTTTATTTGCTTGTCCAGTGGTCTGAATGAGCAAAATGATCAAAACCAGGAACTAGACAGGAAACACACAATCAAAACGAGACCCCCCCAGACCCCCCAGACCCCCCAGGCCCCCAAGGCCCCCCAGATCCCCCAGGCCCCCCAGGCCTCCCTAACCCCCCAGGCCCCCCAGGCCTCCAGGCCCCCCAGGCCCCCAGGCCTCCCAGGCCTCCCTAACCTCCCTAACCCCCCAGGCCCCCCAGGCCTCCAGGCCCCCCAGGCCCCCAGGCCTCCCAGGCCTCCCTAACCTCCCAGGCCCCCCAGCCCACCTGGCTCAGGTTGTTCTCCAGCTGCAGCTGCCGCCTCTCTGTCTCACAGCGCACAAACTCCCAGCGTTCGTTCAGCTGCTCCAGCCTCGGCTGCAGGCCGTGGGGGCCGTCCCCCGACCCCGCCTCCAGCAGGCCGCGCCCCGCCTGGTTCAGAGACTCCACCGTCCGCACGTGGGACATGACGTCGTTGCGCAACACCTAGACAGAACCAGCCGCAACGTTGATGTACAAGCACACGGCGCCAGATCTGGATCTAGACCCGTTCAATGGCATCATCGTACCTGTCACAGTTATTGGATAACTACATGTTGTGCTACATTGACATAAGAGGGCTCTAACTACAAAACCAAGGCAGAAGTCAATGCTGTGACTTCTGGGTCAGGCTACTCTGATGGAAGCTACCTTGTGTTTGGCCAGCCCGATCTCACAGGCCTGCAGGTCGATGCTGATGGGCTGGCTGGCCTGTAGGAGGTCTGCGGTGTGGGACAGCCACGTGTGGAGCTCGTCCAGGGTGTTCTGGAACTGACCCAGGCCCAGCAAGGCGCCCTCCAGCTGGTGCTACACAGACAGACGAAGGGTCAAACAGTACAAGGGGTCAGTCGTCTGACAAGGAAGTCGGATCAGGTACCCCTACCGCAAATTGAATTTGAGTCCAATACTGAATGACGCTCAACAGTGTATCAGCATGTGTGATCTATCATGTGTGAAGGACGGGTTTGAACCACAAGTAACCTTCTCAGGATTCCTCTCCTCATAGCAATGTATGGAGTGTGGGTAGGGTGTGTTGTGTTGGGTAGGGTGTGTGTGAGTCGTGTTGGGTAAGGTGTGAGTGAGTCGTGTTGGGTAAGGTGTGTGCAACTCGTGTTGGGTAGGGTGTGAGTGAGTCGTATTGGGTAGGGTGTGTGTGAGTCGTGTTGGGTAGGGTGTGTGCAACTCGTGTTGGGTAGGGTGTGAGTGAGTCGTGTTGGGTGTGGTGTGTGTGAGTCGTGTTGGGTAGGGTGTGTGCGAGTCGTGTTGGGTAGGGTGTGTGTGAGTCGTGTTGGGTAGGGTGCGTGTGAGTCGTGTTGGGTAGGGTGTGTGCTGTGAGGCGGACCTGTCTGTTGACGGTCTCTGCCTCCAGGCCGTCCCAGCGCTGTCTGAAGTCACCCAGTGGTGACACGGAGCCCGGTCTCTCCGAGCCGGGAGACAGACGGCACACGAAGCGATGGTTCTGACTCTCCATCTCAATCTTCTTCTGGTACAGCTCCCGCTTAAACTCCTGGGGAGAGGAGCGCACATGGCGTCAGAATCTGGCTTAACATCAGGTTCAATATACAGTAAAACTATACATACATGTAAATTATATATGTATCTAATGTATATGTACTGTATGAAGCATACTGTATTTCCACCTATTCCAGACAGGCAACACTTACAACACAACAACCTTAATTAAATAATAAATTGTTTACTCAATTACAGTCTCAAAGTACTAAATTAGCTCTTTAGTATTTGGTTCCAGATCAGCTGTTAAAGCTATCTGAGCGGGTTCCATTGATGCAAACCAACCTTCAGATCACACAGCTGTTCTCTGACTGACTCCAGATCAGTTCCAACCAGGAACTCCTCGGTGGACCTCAGCTCTGCTGACTTGAGCCACTCGAACAACCCCTGGTGACATGAAAGACCAACAAGATAACACGACACTGCTGCTCGATTCAAAAAGTGCATTCACGCGTCGCCTCGTGCACGCACGCTCTGTCGGCCATCGACTTCATCCCTCTGTGTCGTTGCTATAACCCTTTGAAGGCCTGCATGTTTCATGGCCTCCAATAGTGGCTGGGGCTTTGGGAGCGGGTGTACAGTACGGCTCCCATTGTGGAGAGTGACACGAGCCCCCATGCTGATTCCTGCAGCAGCGGACTGAGAGGCCAGTCTTCCCAGTCCTCCCCTGAACTCCGTGTCTCTCACAGTCAACACCCCCGGGCCCATTAGTTCCCATTGGCAGGGAGCGGGCTATTCTGTCAGTCAGTTATCAGCCGAGCGACGGGGAGTGAATCAGTGGGCTCTGCCAAGACAGGCAGATGAAAGACTTGTCTGTGTGTTTGGAAGCCTGCCACCGGGGTTGGAGGAGACAGTGTTAGCCAGACTGAGCTGGCGGGATTCATTTGTGCGTGGCAATGAGAATATGCTAGCAGCTCCCACACACAGACACACACACACACACAAACACAGACGGATACGGAGACAGAGGGATAAACACACACACACACACAGAGACACAAACACACGCAAACGCAGACAGACAAAAAGACAGAGAGAGGGATGAACAGACACACACATGCATAGAAACACGCGCCCACCTGCATAGTGTCCTGGTAGTGCAGGGCCACCTTCAGAGAATCCTCCAGCTTGCTGTGACATTCGCTCCACAGCTTGCTCAGGTTGTTCCAGGTGCAGTACAGCTGAGAGACCACACACAGTGAGGCAGTTAGGGACACGGCAATCTATACTTTCAATGTGAATACTCATGACTACTAACTGACCCAATGATAACTGACATACATACAGTCAGTGTGTATTGGCTGGGTCACTGCTCACCTCGTCCAAGCTCTTGGTGACGTCCGGCTTGTCCGTGTCGCCGCATGCTGACATGAGGTCCATTCCCAGAATGCCGAGGGAGTCCAGATCGCCCTGTAGACCATCTATGTCTTCCCTGAGTGTCTGGAGAGAGAGAGAGAGAGAGAGAGAGAGAGAGAGAGAGAGAGAGGGAGAGAGAGAGAGGGAGAGAGAGAGAGAGAGAGAGAGAGAGAGAGAGAGAGAGAGGGGGGGGGGGGGGGGGAGAGAGAGAGAGAGAAGGGGAGAGAGAGAGAACGGAACGAGACGGACGGGAGAATCAGAGAAGAGAAAGGGGGGGAGGGAGGGAGAAGAGGGGAGGAGAGGAGAAAGAGACATGTTGAATGGGGTTGTCATCAGAGTATTAGTCCTGGTTTCATTTCACACATTTACATTTCATTTCATTCAGTTTCCATCTCATTATCTAGGAAGTAGATGGTCACCACCGGTCACCTGCATGGTCTCTATGCTCTGCCGGATGGTCTCGGCATCCGTCCGGTTGGCGTTGAGGTCCAGAACCGCCTGCTGGGTGTCGTTGAGGCCTGCGCTGACGCTGCTGACCTCGTTCCAGAACTTGAGGGCCAGGTCCAGGAGGGTCAGCAGCAGGCCGTCCCGGTCCTGAGCCTGGGTCCGGACCTGCTCCCACAGCTGGCACAGCCCCGACACACGCTCCTGCATGGCTGGAGGACAGACGGGCCGAGCGGGGTCAGGGTCACACCTCTGCACTCTTTCTCACAGTACGACATCAGGATCACTGACTCTCACACTGACCAGCATTCTGAGAGAAACGTCTCGAAATAATACTTCTGACTCATACGCCGCTATACAGCAAACAGCCATTACGCTACGGTGGTCGAGTATTTGACGGCAGAACAGATCAGAAGCCACAGGTTCAAATCCCCTTCTGGATAAAAGTATCTGCTCAATAAATCATTTTGGAACAAGGTATTTATAAGGTATAGCAAGGATCATGTTGGAGAACTCATGTACCTGTGCCTACAGAGTTGTGTCCAGCAGCCTGTGTGTTGGCCAGCAGCTGGCCGGCCTGGGTCCTGATGCTGGCTAAGCCCAGCTCCAGCTTGGACAGCTCTTCCAGGGCCAGACGGTTTTCCTGGAGCTGCTCCTGGATGCGAGGCGTCAGGCCCTGCAGGGGCACGGGGGACTGCATCCGGCCGTGCAGACGCTCCACGCTCTCTCGGATCACCGTCATCCTCTCGTTCAGCTGGAGACACCGAGGGGGGGAGGGTTATCTTGTGTGTGTGGATGCGTGTGTGTGTCTGTGTGTGTGTGTGTGTCAGTCAGAGCAGGCGGTGGTGAAGGTGGAGGTCTCTTGCGCATCTAAGTGTGTGTGGATGTGTGTTCGTTGGACTGTGAAGAAGCGGGGGGGGGAGAGGATTGCGTCTACGTGTGTGTGTGTGTGTGTGTGTGTGTAGGTTTGTGTTTCCTCGATCACAATGACTCCTGCTTAGAGACTTGTTGCTCTTGTTGGTTAGTGCTAACTGATTTAAATTGTTGTACTCGCTGTGATTTTTTACTGTTGCATGCTTTTCTACAGGTACACTTGCACTCACAGTGATTCATGTTGTTTAATTGTAACTTGTTTAACGACATGGTCTTATGGTTCTTCCCTTTGGCACTTATTTTGGTTGTTCACAATATGGGCTTCATGTTTTGGCTACCCGCAATGTTGTTAGGGCTACCTTGTTGTTATTATAAGTGACCTATGCCTATGCCCTATTACCTTTGTAAAGCTCTCTCTTGGAAGTCGCTTTGGATAAAAGCGTCTGCTAAATAAACACATGTAAATGTGTGTGTGTGTGTGTCACCTGTGTGTATCGAGGCAGGGCCTCCTCCAGAAGGCTGGCGGCCTCTCGGACCCTGTCCCTGATGGCTCTGTGCTGCTCCTCCGTCTCATTGGCCCTCCGGCAGAACTCCTCCCCCTGGGCGGGGCTTAGCTCAGACAAGCGCTTCCCCAGTGAGAGCAGGCGGGATATTAGCGGCCTGTGTTCTGCGATGGACTCCCTCAGACCCTGCGAAGAGGGGTATGGGGGGGGGGGGGGAGGGAGGGGGCGGTGAGTGATTAGGGTAGATCCTCTCAGTTTACTTGAAGAATACAAGCATCTCTTTCTGCCTTCCAACTGTAAGTGCACTTCAGTGTATCTGATTGCAGCCCTACTGCTGCGGGCACCAAAGTGGCCATGAGATGGAGGAGACAGGTCGGGGTTGGACCCTTTAAAGTAGAGAGGGCGAAAGTGTGACGAGTCTCATTTTCGTCGCTCTACCTGAGAGGATCAACGCGTCTTTCTTTCTCTAGGAATGTGGCTCTCACAGGAAAGAGAGTACACAAATGAACGGAGCCATTCATCTTCGTCAACGGGAGAACAGAAGACTTGAGCAGAGAGGGGGAGGAGGAGGGAGGGAGGGATGAAAGGGGGTTATTGTTGAAGAGCACAAAGAGGACCAAGTGGAGGAGGTCCTCCATTCTGGCCTGGCCTGGCCTGTACCTGCAAGAGTTCCTGCTGCTCTCTGAAGGCCTCGTAACTAATGGTGCTCAGGGACAGTTGTCCAATCAGGGTTTGGGTTTCCTGTAGCCATGGCGACACCTCGGCGATGCCCTCGGAGAACTGGGCGAGGAGCGACTGAGCATGCTCCAGACGGAGCACCACATGTGAGTTGGTGGCTGAGGTGGAGTTACACTGCTCCTGCAAGGCATCCAGAGGGGTCTGGACAGGGAGAGAGAGGGAGAGAGAGAGACACACAGAGAGAGAGAGACACACAGAGAGAGGGAGACAGAGAGAGAGAGAGAGAGAGAGAGAGAGAGAGAGAGAGAGAGAGAGAGAGAGAGAGAGAGAGAGAGAGAGAGAGAGAGAGAGAGAGAGAGAGAGAGAAAAATAAAGAGACATTGTTATTACTGAATCAGAAAGTGGAATGTAGCCATAGCTTTAGCATGAACCTGAACTCCTTTCATACTGTAAGGACTGCAAACCTTCACATTTTTGCAACACTTTGTTCTTGCTTTCAAATTTGTATTAAACAACATCAAAACTCAGAACTCTTAGTCACTGTGCTGCTTGGTAGTATTCAGAACGAACTCAGTCAATGAGGCAAGCAGATTGACTTCACCAGTGGTCATTTAACGATCATTGTGTCCATAGAACAGAATAGAATGGACAGGATGTGATGTTCTGAAGGTCCAGTACCTGGAGGTCGGCTGTGTCACCCTCATCTCCATACGTCTGCAGGATCTCAGCGATCTTCACCATCTTCTCTATGTTAAAGCGATGCTGCAGAATCTCCACAGCAAGAATCTGAAACATAGTTTGGCATATTCAACCCTTTTCAATGCCTCTGTATTGTGATGATGAGATGTCGAAGGGGTTCTGAAGACGGAGGTTCCGCTGACCTTCTGCTCGTGCAGCTGAGCAGAGATGGGTTCTGGGTCCAGACAGATGGTTCGGAGCTGCTCCAGACCTTGGGCAGTGTTTCTGAACCAGGACATCTCCTTCACCACCGCCTGCTCCAACTGACAAACACACACAGCGTAACAGTTCCAAAAAAAAAACATTGACAAAACAGCCTGGTCCCTACTCCACCCTCCCAGCGATGCCCCCCATGCTCACCCTCTGTCTCTCGGCTGCACACAGCACAGCGTCCCCCTGGGTCTGGGCCCCCGTGGAGGAGGCGGACGAGCCCAGCAGCTGGCTCTCGATGCGGCCCAGCCACAGGTGCAGGTCCTCCTGGCTGGAGGTGCAGCGGCGCGAGGCCTCCAGGGCCTGCTCCAGCCTCTGGAGGACGTCCACGCTGCTCAGGCTCAACACGGAGCAGCGTATGCGGAGGCCGTCCACGCGTTCCTGCACCTGGTGGCGCTCCTCCTCTGAGACAGCAAACACACACACACACACACACGCACAAGGTATTGGTTCTCGATTGAGGTTCTTAGATTTCTTGACGTCATTCAATTTCTTTTCTACAACATGAAAAGTCTTTCCAACTCGGACTCTAAGGCAGCTCTGAGGTCCGAGTGATCTGGATACCTGAGATGTTCTCCATGAGGTCATGGCCTGCCTGCTGGACCTTTGCCAGGTCAGCGTTCCTCAGTTTGATCTGCTCCACCACGGTCTGACAGTAACAAGCAAGAACAGAGTTCAGACGACATACACCCTATACACAGCATCTGAATAAGGGCATGAATTCCCCATGGAGAATGGCTGGTTTAATTGTCTGGTTTCACTGATAGAGATACATACTAGACATCTCCTTTCAGTGGGGAACCTTAAATGTTTTGTGTTTTATCTTTTGGATTTGGGTGGATCAGTGTCCGGGAAGCCAACCACCCTGCAGCCTGGAGTGAGTCACATGTCTGAGGGGGGTGTGGTACCTGAGCCCTCTGTGTGGCCTCTGGAAGGTGCAGCATGGCCCTCTCCGCATGCCGCAGCTCAGCCAGGTCCTGCTCCACGGAGATCAGCCAGTACTGGAGGCCGTCCACCCTGTCCTGGAAGAGCTGGGCCAGGGGCAGGATCTCCTCCAGACTCACCCGCCTGGACACAAGCACCACCATGTTACATCCTCCGTTCTACAAACACAGCTTAAGAGCCGCTTATTCTCCGAGGTATACATACTGTAAAGTACAGCAATGTTATCCTATACACGCGTGTATGTGTCTTTGTGATGAATGGATAAAAAGAAAGGGTGCCTTTTTTTGCCTGATTGTCCAGCACTTTGTTTAACACTGGTTGTTTTCGAATGTGCTATAGAAAGACATTTGACTTGACCTGACTGTGAGAAGCCCATTCACCAGCCGTACTTTCACACCATCAATAACCGTCACCACACCATCATTACAGCACCATTCACATTCCTCTGATGTTTACAACATGCACACACGGCCATTCCACAGAGCGTGAGAGGGCCTTGTCTGGATGGATCTGACCGGCTCTGCTGACCTGCTCTGGGCCTCCAGCAGCAAGGCCCCCCACTTGGTTCTGATGGTGGAGATGTGTCTGGTGGCCTGGTCTCCCTCCTCCCCTGGCAGGCTCTCCGCCAGGCCTGGCCCCTCCTGCATCATGGCCTCCATGCTGCGTCTCCGGTCCTCCAGGAGGCGCTGCAGCAACTGGATAGGAAACCCCAAACAGATCGTACTGAAGCACAGTGGGGCAGGGGAACCATGATAAACCATACGCTAGCAGATCAACCATACTGGATTATATTCTACCAGACGAACAAGTCAGATGTATGACTTGTTTGTACATTGTAGAAATTTAAAAACATGAAAACTGTTTAAAAGTCTTTGTGAATCTTAGCTCTTTACTGATCCTGAGAACTAGTATTCTGTGGTATACCTAGCAGTAATTCTGACTTTGCTGCCTTTATGATTGTGCAGGGAAAGGCCTGTATCTGGTGTCAGAGCTGCTTTGTCCCACAAAGGCAGGTTCCACCTCACCCACTGAACTCACAATGGGAGCTGGTTCAGATTAAGAGGTGAATAACTTCTCCTCCCTGTTTTAGCCTGAGGGAATACTCTCACAGGCATCTAGAAGCACACTGTCAGCGTGAATCTAGCCTCATTTATCGCTGAATGTGTGAGAATCTACCGACAAAGGAAACACTAGACAAGAAACACTTTGGGACTGCTCTCTGCATATATTTATTTTCATTGATAAAACTCCCTGTGAAAACAGATGTCAGACAGAAATACATAAACACACGTAAATGAAGAGAATGTTTTAAAAGAATGGTTTGTGCAAAGAGATTGAGTCCGTCCTACTCGAATGGATTGTACTTTAGGTTTACAAACCTTCTGTTCCTGCAGCTGAGCTTTCACCACTTTAAACTCAGAGGACGGAGGCTTCTGATTGGCTGTGAGCTCCTCTATTTCATAGACCCAGGTTAACAGCGCTTCGAGGTTCTGGAGGAACGTCTCCGAATCGGCAAACTCATCTCTCAGAGTCAGGGCCGACCTCGTTCCCTATGGCGGGGGGAGAAAACACGACTCGGCATTAGCTCTCCGTGCCTAGCCACACAGAGAACGTGACCCGGCACGATCACTGCATGCAGTTCCCACGGCACGAGTCAAAACACCCAGACGAACAAACCCCCGAGCAGATGTGAATGAGCTCAAGCTAAAGAGGGGATGACCAAGGTGTCCTACCCTCCATCGATCCAGGCTGGAGTCGTGGTCTGAGCTGGACTGACCATCGCTGTGGAGCTGTGAGAGGATAGGACAACAAACACACCAGACACGACACTTGACACGGAATTTCACACAGGCACATTAGGGTGAACATTCTGGAAACATCAAGATGATGATGATGGAGATGATGGTGACGCTCAGAAGGTGAGACAATGACAGGGTGAGATGGAAAGAAAAACCGAGGTAGAAGGACATCTTTTCCTCCACGTGCTACAGCAGATCACGCTCGAAAGAGGTTGTAGACGGGGTATTGACCTCAGCCAGCTCCTCTGCCGCTCCGGTTAGGACCCGAACCGTCCGGGTCACTATGGGGTCTCCACTCTTGTCTCCAGAGGGATACTCGGTCACCTCCACGATCTCCGTCACAACGGTCTCGGTGACCTCCGTGACCTCCGTGACCTCTCTGGAGGCCAAGGTCTTCCAGGACCAGGGGCTCCCCTCCCTGGAGTCCCTCCTCTGGAGGCTGGTCCTCCTCTCCGCCGAGCCCGGCCCGGGGTGGGCCAGGGGGGAGCGCCTGTAGTCCGGCAGCACCGTCCTCCGGGTCAGCGTGCCGTTCCAGGAGCCGGCGGGCTTGATGGGAGACGGGGTGGAGTGCCAGGCGTTGTCCAGGGTGCTGGTGGTGGTGACAGTGGGGGCCGGGGAGCAGCGGGCGGGCTTGATGGGAGATGGGGTGGAGTGCCAGGCGTTGTCCAGGGTGCTGGTGGTGGTGACAGTGGGGGCCGGGGAGCAGCGGGCGGGCTTGTCCGAGACGGGGGTGTGAGAGCGGGACACCTCCTCCTTCTCCACCTCCTCCTCCTCCCGCTTCTCCTCCTCCTTCCCCCCCACCACCGTCTTGGCCCTGCCCGCCTCCTCGCTGCGTGGCTGGGCGTGGCTCTCGGGGACAGGCCGCTCTAGGCGGCGTTGGTAGCACTCCTTCAGAAAGGCCTCGTTGGACCTCACCTGCTTGGACTTCTGGCCCAGGCAGCTGGGCCTGCTGATTAGGTTCCCCATGGTGGGCGTGTGGCCCCGGGGGGGCTACAGAGCGTCTAGGACCAGGTCGGCCCCTCACCCGGGCATGCGGGGGCTCCTTGTGAAGCCTAGAGTAAGAAGAAGGGGGGGGGGCTTGGGGTCAACATCAGCCTCGAGTCATCCTTTATCCCCAGTCCCATGAACATCCCTGTGCTGAGTCCTCTCATCATTCACTGTCTGACTGACACAGTACAAGCTTCCTAGAATCACGTCGGTCAAGGCAGGGTGCTTTACCTTGGAGATGTTCCTCATCCTAAAGGAGCGTTCTGACACGCCCACAACGACAGCCCACTTTCCCTGATGATCCTCACACACCCTGGTCCAGAACCTCCCCTGCACTACAGTCCCTGCTGCTCCCACAGACATGCCGGCCTGGTCTGGGTACACAGCTTCTCCCCCCTGTCAGTCTTGGAGCACCAGGTCTGCTCTGGGCTCTGCAGAGCCTCAACCACCTGGAACCTCTGGCTCAGACTAGCAGGCCTGTCCTGGTTAGCAGCAGCAGCAGCTGGGCATCGCGGAGGGAACCCTGAAGTCCAACTGTAAAAGCTGGCAGAGGGTGCAGAAATGCCTGCCAGACCTCTGGCCCATCCTGGCCCCAGCCTGGCCCTCTGGTCTGGTTTCCAAGACCAACTATGCCGCCCCCTGATTAATGATGACAGCCATGAAAACGCCAACACATTTTTCTATGTGTCGGTGTGGGGATGGGGGGGTTGAAGAGGTAAACTAGGGGGTGGGGTAGTGGGCAGTGGTGCATGGTCAGATAGCCACAGAGAAAAGCAGGGGGAAGCCCATTCAGAGAGGAACTTAACTGTCTTTCAATGAACATGATGCGCTGACCTGGCCTGAACTACACCGACCAACCCGGACCACCCTGGACCACCGCCGCTCAACCCTGGCCGTGCTGCACGCTCTACCGCCTCTGTCTTCACTAGCTCCCACGACGAAAAAGAGAGCGAGATAGAGTGAGGGAGGGAGAGGAAAGAGAGAGGGATTGGGATAGCGGTGGGGAGCGACAGTGAGCAACAGACACGAGAACTCAAACGAGAAGAAAAAGGAGTGCTCTGAGTCCCTTTTTCATTTGGTTTCAGTGCTCTCTCTGTCTGTTCCTTTCACCAGGGAAATGGGCAGAGCAAAATAGACGCGGAGACACATAGAGAAAGAAGGATATAGGGAGAAGAAAGAGCTCTCAGCAGCTCCTTTTGGGAACCCAAGTCTTTTGGGTCGGAGCGTTAGTCCGCGGGACTGGCGGTCATTCCAGGGTTCTGCCTGTCAACGGCTGGTCAGAGAGCGTGGGCGAGGTCATCGTGGGTCAGCGACTGGAAGATCAGGAAGCTGGCTCCTAACTGGCCAGGAGGTTTTTCGAGCTCGCTGGAGCAGAAGACGGCAAATGTACAACCCTGTCCTGTCTTTGTCGCCCATTGTTTCTGCTTAAAAAGACTCCACTGTAGGAGACCGCCGCATGGATACGGCAAAGTCCATCTCTGCCAGAAGTTAAAGTATGGCTTAGCGCAAGCTAACAGAGCACATCATTATAACCAGCTTTTATCTCCCCACCAAATGTCTCCCTCTCTTTCTCTCTGCCTCCACAACCACACTAATCACAAAACCACAGGTGCCTCTCTTTAACAGACCAGGGTGCACCTGAGAGACGACTTGGTTGACGGCACAGCTCAGTCAGTCAGTATGCCCTTACTTAGTAGTCATTGTCGGGAAAAAGCCTGCTCTGACTGTGGCAGGCAGATGAGGCAGGCATAGGGTGTTGGGGGGGGGCATCTCACAAGGATCAACCCCTTGACCCCCTGCCTCCCCTCCCCAGAACCACCAGGGAGCACCAGACAAAGCATCAGCCCCTGGATCGATCATTACCCAGTTAGACCTAATCACTGCAGCCTGGCTGAGAGCTCTCCTGGATGGGGGCCGGGGGAGGAGGTGTCTGGGGCTGGGTCTTTGTGGTTAACCAGCCACAGCCTAGGTGGGGCTATCTCTGCGTGTCTGTGTTTGCTAACTGCAGCCAATGCATGCTGGGTAATGACATGGTTCACGGCGGTCCCATGTGCATATAGACAGGTGATGGCGCCTTACACAGACAACATTATCAGCGCATACTCTCATCATCCGTAGGGACGCTATCTGGGAACATACGCAGAAGATGCGAAGACACTCAGAGCAACCAGAGAACAAGTAAACAAACAATCAAACACAGTGATCTACTCTGTCTATGTCTGACCCATATCTTCCGAGACAGGAAATGAGGCGGGAACCAAATGGCGCCGCTCTGTGCTTATCATCACACAAACACACACACACACCCTTGGCATCCTATCACTTAACCCCTGGAACGATGACCCCCGATGTAGACTCCACCTCCCCTGGGTCTCCACAGTGCTGATATATGGCTGCAATCCATTAACTGATTAACTTAATTGAGAGCTGTGATATAGGGTCTTCTCTTCATCTTCAGCATGGACAACATGGCACAGAGGCCCGGGAAAACATCCGGGAGGATTGGTTTAGCCTTTCAACAAAGAATTTCCTTCACGTGATTGAAGGAAATTCGTCATTGACGTCTTGAACGTCCACACAAAAAGCACCCACATAGGGTCACACACACACACACACATCTACATTCAAACTACACACATCCCTCTCTCCCCCTGTTGTTCAGAGCAGAGACGTTAGTTTGGTTAGCAGCACCATAGCAACCATGAGCCCCCCCCCCCCCCTCCCTCACCCCCCCCCTCCTCCAGCCCTGTTCCATGCAGGACAGAAGCAGGACAGTGACCAGGCTGGGGCTCCCTGGACATGGGCCACCCTGTGGGCTCTGCTGCTCTGGGAGCCGGGAGCCAGGGCTCCGCTCCAGCCTGATGACCGCTCTCTGCTCTCCCAGAAGCAAGGAGCAGAGATCAGGCAGGGGACCCCTTCTGGTCTGCCGGAAAGCTGTGCCGCCTTTTTCGCTAAGGGTAGAACCCCTCCGAGTCAAGAGCCAGTTTAAGTCCATTCATTCTCCATTCTCCTTCTCATTCATTCTGAAGGCCATTGCACTGACTGCACGTTGAAAGACTTCACCTTCCCGTCGACACCATCTTAAAAGTATCTCATTTAGGACAACTTTGTTGTCGTATCAGCAGAGCCCAGGCACAGCCTGTGCTCAAACCTTTGCCTGTTCAGCTCATCTCGCAAAGAACAGATGGGTATTGTACTCACAGCAGTCCAAGAGCATGTGTCCTCTCCTGAAGAAGAGCACTACCCACCCAGGCCTCTCTGTCTCCTCTGACTCCTGGCTCTCTGGGTCTCCCCCTAGTCCTCCAGTGCATCATCACATGGCTCGGAGCAGCGATCACATAGGAGGAAACTACAAACAAAACGTTCCCCCCCCCTGAGCCAATCCGGACCGGCAGGGGCCCGTTTTTGGCGGTTTGAGATCAGGTGACGTGCGGCTACTCACCCAGGAACGGCCCCGGAGCAGAGGAATCCGGCAGGTCCTTAATCACCATTCAGAACGGGAGTGGGGGGGGGGGGGGGGGGGAGTGTGAAAAAGCTGCCTTGTTGAAGCATCCTGCGAGTGTCCCCTTATATTCCAGTTTGGGGTGTCCTCGCACGCGCACCCTCGCACACTCACATGCAAACTGTCCCGACTACCCTCACGTGCCCCACACACCCTCGCATGCAAACAAACTATCCCCAAACACGCTCATTCACACGGACGTCCTGATAAGCCATGCCTCCCTTGTTGCCCACGGCCACAGGCAAACAATGCCCTCTCCTCTCGGCACCCCTCCCCTCTCCACTTCTTCCCAGCAGCTCTCCTCCCCTCGCTCTCTCCTTTGTTACAGAGCTCCGCTTAAAGGAATTCTTCCCTTGTTGCACCAGTGGGGTAGAGCAGCGAGTTGAACACAATGTAAAACCCAACGGCTCAGTCTCCCCCCCAGTGCCCGGCCACAAACAGCTCCCATAAAGCCCAGCTCACTCCCACTGGCCCTCTGGGTTTACTCCTGAAGCAAGACAGCAAGACAGCAAGAGTGCACGCTTTTCCGAGCCTCACCTTCCCCCTCTCTCT
>NC_061061.1:2346566-2379066 GCF_021917145.1 Hypomesus transpacificus | reverse complement strand
CGGCCCCTCCGCCTGGAGAGTGTTGGCCGCAGGACGCAGAGGAGACCACCGGCACTCCTCCTCTCCCTCTCTGGCCTTTCTGTCTCGGGGCCCTGACTTGACTCTCTCTCTCTCTCTCTCTCTCTCTCTTGCTGTTGTCGTGTGGCCAGGCCAAGTCACTGAGGGAGTGGTTCTGACGGAGACTCGAGCTCAGCCTTTGCCATGCTCTTTTTCTCTTTCTTTCTCTCTATCTCTCTCTCTTTCACTTCCTTAGTAATCTTCTCTTTTTTGCTTCTCTCCTCCAGCCTCTCACACTACTTCTTTCTCTTTCCCTTCCCCTCTATCTCTCTCACCACCTCCCTCCCCCCCTCCCCCCTCCCCCCCTCCCTCCCTCCCTCCTTGATTTAGTGCCCCCCCCCCCCCTCAGGGAGCCCTGCTCTCCCTGGAGGCTGTGGTGTATTGGATGCGGATGCTTTCCCCTTCACCATGGGAACGGCAGGATTAGAAGAAAGGCCTTGGTTACGAATCACTGATCCTGTGTGGAGACTCCTCCAGATTCCTCCCCAGCCCACACGATTAGCGCCACGCCAACAAGTAGCATCAAGCAGCTGACTCAGCAGGCACGCATGCACGTTGTTGTTGTTACTGGCCGATGGTCCAAACTCAAAGGGGTGAGACATGAGAACTACTGGCTGCAACTGTTGACTGTTAGCTGGATCCGGGTGTGACAATGTCGATGCTTCCTGGTGTGTTTGCGTGATGAAATGAACGATGATGTCATGAATGGAATCCATGATGCTGATCAACTCTAAAAAATGAAACTGAATCAGAAAGATAAAGAGAGAGGGAAGGAGAGAGAGCGAGAGACAGAGAGCGAGAGACAGAGAGACAGAGAGAGAGAGAGAGAGAGAGAGAGAGAGAGAGATGGGAAAGGGAGGAAAGGAGAGAAAGAATCTGACCAGAGGTTCCAGGGGGGGCAGTCTCATCTCCATGTTCTTTAGCCAGTGGCGCAGAGCTCGGATCTGACCTCTGAACTCCCACTGCCATTGGCTCCACTCCTCCGGGTCCTGCCTACAAGGAAGGAGGAAACTCTGTAGGACAGTCCAGGGAACATTCCCTCTGGGCTGTTGTGTATGTTTTGGAGCAACTCTTTGTATGTGATTTAAAATAAATATATACAGCTTCTGATTTCGGGTTTACTAATGAGATGGGACAGAGGCCAAGTTTAGGGACATCTGTTCTTTGTTCTACTGGTCAGAACTGGAGCCTGGTCCAATCTGGGTTTGTGTTGTGACTAGACGTTTTAACGCTGAATGTTTATGGTCGCATTCATCTTTTTTGTGGAGCAGAACCACCCAGAAGCACTGGGCCCCTAAAACCGGGACAACCCACCCAACTGTCATCAGCAGCTGTGAGCTCTGTTAATCAGTCTGTACGTAACAGACAGAGAATACGCTTAGTCATGAGGGGCCTGTTGTTTCCCCATGGAGAAATTGTAAGAAACAACTGATCCACCATAGACTCACCTCAAAAAGATTTGAACTTTGAACTCCTGTAGCTCTGACATTTCTGTGTTAGCCACAGATTTAGATTTCCCATTCCATGACAATAAAAGAGAACTTCTACAGTATATAAATACAGTTTAGCACATGTCACATTCTTCATGAAGCATTCTATGTTTTGGCGGGACCTCCCTTCCTACCCAAATCTCTCTGTAGACATCGGGGTGGACAGGCCATACAGGGTGTCCTGAAACAGAGAAACCACAAAAACAAGACCATCTTCTTTAACTACACCGTTCCAAATCCTTTGTTGTACCTCCACTTGTAACTGTCATTTGTCAGGTTAGTTATACCACTCATAACTGATATTTGAAAGTTAATTGTACTGCTTGGTGCCTGTCGGGCCTCTCAGTCAATGACTCCTGTTTGTTTCATTAGCTCACCTCCTTATCTACACTCTCTTGTGCTGGGTCCAGGGTTGGGTCCAAGTTCTGGTTCAGAACTGAATCCAGGGCTGTGTGTAGGGTTGGGTCCAGGGCTGGATCGAGACCTGGGTCCAGCCCTGGGAGGGACAGACTCAGGGCAGGGTAGCCTTGGCAGGAATCCAAAGAGGTTGACAGTCCTTCGTTGCTAAGAATGACAACGTCCTCCCTCAAACCATGGGGCTAATATTGGTACAGACAGGCAGAGATGCAAACACAGAAATGGCTATATAGAATACACACGACCAATTCACACTCATACCTGGCCCGCATCGATCAGATTACCCACTAACAGTACCACCTGTGAATGAACAAATCAATAAATGTGTAGGTTGAACAATAGTTCACAGGTGTGTTTAACGTATGTGCTATGCTGTAGAAACATTTAGGGTTTGCATGCCTTACAAGACTTGAACGCCGTCTCCAGTGAGAGATAGACTAGTTTGTTTAAGAATAAATTACATCTCAATGGCGCCACCTTGTTGAGGAAAAGAACAATACGGGAAGGTGTGTGCAAAAACCTCTATGAAGTGGTGTTTCCCTGTGGTCCCTTAGTCAGTTCTGCAGTGTTTACATTGTTGTTATATTGTATGCATGATTGGCATGAATAAATGGATGACAAGGGTCTCTTCATAGCGCATTTATTTACATAATAGTGTTATCTTCAAAACATACACCAAAATCCACTCACCATATCACTCAAACCACATATCTGTTCACAAGCAAAACCAACCAATTCGTTTTGATTAAACATCTTGTTCATCAATAAGCATTTAAACAAAACATGTTTTGCTGAGCAGATATGTTTTATTCTCTTCATCATACATGTTTGTTTTTCTCCAAAATGGTCAAAACCTAGTTAGTAAAACATGCAAAGCAAAAAAGCAACAAAAAAGAATAACATATCAAAAATATGATGAAAAAATTATATTTTAACATGAGGATTTACAGAAGTAAAACACTTTTAAGATGCAGAACAGAGCAAAACATATTGGGAAATGAACCCAAACACTGGTTAAAAAGCAAAATAGAACTTACAGATACTTATTTTCTGCAAATTAAATGCATGTATCCTTTAAAACACATTCATTCCGGTAGTGTAGTCGAACAATTATTAGATCTTATTCCCCTAGAGGAATACCAATGGCGTTTTAACCGGTTGCTTTTTTGGTTAAGAGTGAAGTTAGCTGGCATAACAGTACTATGTGGCCTGAAAAGAGACGTTCAGTATCATCTCTAAGATTCATCTTCAAACAGGTAACCAGATGAAACTCTACATGCACAGAAGGATAAAGTGTACATCTAAGTGGTGTTAACCAACAACAAAAAAAGGGCAAATATGACTAACATTCAAGTACGGGTCCTAAACAATGCGGATGGATGTGTTCCTAATATGGAGTCTCAAGAAGAATCCAGGGTGACAACCCCAACTCTCTTCAAATAGGATGTGCAATGAAGAAAGGAGAAGACGCATTCATGGGAGCTCTAAAAACAGAACAAAAATCATGACTTGGAGCAAACCAAAACAAGCCAACCACACCAAAAAGAAACGAGCACCAAAAAATCTTGAAAAAATATGTAGATGAAAAAAATCATGCATGCAAATAAACGTGATTTGCATGGGTATTGTTTATGTGGCATGAGGTGGCGAGGTGGCGTACCTGCATGTGTGGAAGAGATGGTGGAACTAGGAAGTTATCCACACTGACAGGCTCCTTGGCCATGCTTATCTGGGGAGTCGATCCCTGTAGATGGCTGCCAGATGGTGACGTCATCTGCCAAGACAAATACATCAAGGATCAAAAACAAAAACGGGTCAGGATCGCACGGACCTTTGATCAATAGAACTGCAGCACTGGAACATTACATAGATGGGAAGGGCAGGATCTGAAAATGAAGATGTTCTTAGTATTAATGAAATGGATGAAAACAGGAACTAACAGGAATAGAGGAGGAATAGAGGAGAAAACTGAATGTGTTGCCGATGTTCAACTTACAGGAGCCAAAACCAGGGGAAGTGGGATGAAGCCTGATTTCTTCTGAGGACACTTTACCAGGAACAGGTGATGGAGGAGGGGAGGTGGTGGGTGGAAAACACATTGTTTGGGATTGGGGGATACAATGATGAAATGATGACTTTGGGGTAAGTCTATTGAAGTCGGTTAGGATGATATATTTGGAACAGTCTGCAGAACATAATTGTTGCTTTCATCTTCCAGTGTTTGTAGTGTTTATCTGCTCTGTCACTTGATGGAACTGTTACACTGTTAAATCTTCAACCTAAAAAATATACTGGTGAACTCTATACAGACGTTCAGAAAGAAGAAGACATCTAGATACATTTTTGTATCTTCTAAAAAAATCAGGATTATATCAATATGTATCAGCAAAGAGATAACAAAAAAAGAGCTCAAACATTCTTAAGTTCGAAAGGAAAGAAAAATAGGAAAAATATCTCTGTTCGAAGTACATACAGTAAGTATTAGCTTCAAAAAAGCATAAGTTGACAAGTTGTGTTAACAAATCAAAAAGGCAAACTATAAACTAAGTTGTGGTCATTTGAAAATCTCTGCTTTGCATTTAAAATATAAATTGTTTTTACAGTCAATACAATTACATCTGAGTTGTCTTGTAATTGTCTTAAGGCAGGGGAGTAATGCATAGGCTTGGACATCTATAATATATGAGCAACTGCATTTAGTTAATTTACTTATGTGACCACATGCAGGGCAGAATAAATAAATGAGCGTTTCTTTCTGATTTTTGAAGGTGTTTTTCCTATGAATTATGCAACTGCTGTGTGCATTGGCATAATCATGGAGGCGAAGGCTCCCTGTTCTTGGGAGCTGCAAGGCCTGGTCATGACTAGGGCAGAGAGCGCCAGGGCAAGCTCATCCACGTTGAGGCCGCTGTGAGGCCCTGTGTCGTACTTGCGACCGTAGCTGGAGGAGGTGTAGGAGGAGGAGGAGAAGTTCATGCTGAAGCCGGAGCTGCCGGCATCAAAGCTGCTCCTCCTGGAGCCTTGCCTGGACCCAGTCCTGGAACCGGACCGAGAGCCTGAGGTCGAGCCTGGGCCGCTGGCGTTGTAGGGGCTGTACAGGCCTTTACTGGACTGGGAGGAGGCCTCTAGGAGTCGGAGGCTAGTTCCTTCCTCGACCATGCTTCTGTCCATGGCGTCTTTGTAGGAGATCTTTAGCTTGGTTTTGGGACATGTCAGGTACTTGGAGTAAGCGCTCACGTCTCTTAGCTTCTGGGCTGTACGAGCATCGATGGAGCCCTTCTTGATGGCTTCATCTAGGGGAACTCTGCCCTCAACATCAGGCTCAATCAGCCCACCTGTTAGGTACTGGACCTCCAGGAAACGCTGTCCAGCTTCATAATACAGCCAACCTTTCTTTAAGGCCTGAGAGGCAGACATCTTGACTTTGGTTCTGGGGTCTTCAAAACCATTGAAGGCTTTCTGAGCCAGGTTAATACGGTCGACCATGATTTTATCAACAAGTCCTCTCTCTGTGGCGTCAGGGACAGAAAACTTCTCTCCTGTGACGGGGTCGATAATGCCACCTGTGCAGGCCTGAGCCTCAAGCAGTCTCTGGCCAGTAATGTTGTCTACTAAGTTCCTGTGCATCGCCTCGGTGATGGACACTTTCTCCAGTGTGTCTGTGTCCAGGATTCCAGCCACAGGGCCCGTCTCCTCAGAGGGGTCATTCCATATGGAAGCTGGAGGTTTAATAGAGGGTATGGGGCTCATAGCAAAGGATGAAGAGGAAGTGGATCCGAAGGAGGAGGTTCTGGAGCGGAAGCCTCCCATGTTTCCAGACAGCATGTCAGCAAATTCAGTGATGGATAGGTTCCCAGAGCGGTAGGTGTCCAGGGAACTCTGATCAATGAGGCCTCTTGAGAGAGCGTCATCAATGTCGTATTGACGTCCTGACCTCCTGTCGATGATCATGGACTTGACGACTCCCTCGGAGGAGGTGCTTGTGATCTCTTCCCATTCACACTCCTGCTCAGCCAGCTCTAGGTAGGTCTGATGGTCGATGAGTCCCTTCCTGTAAGCCTCATACACAGTCATCTCCTTGCCGGATTCTGGGTCTACGATTACCACTCTGCGCTTGCGGACCGAAGATTTGGAGGAGGACTTCTTTTCACGTTTCTTCTCCTTGAGGAGCAGGAGGACGAGGCCGGTGTCGGGGTCGATGATGCACCTCTCCATCAGTTGGAGGTAAGTGAGGTTCTCCTCGGTGTTGGGATCAAAGAAGCCCTTCGTGTCATCAGATGGATCTGTGAGAATCTCGTTCATCTCTTCATCAAAGAGGCCACGGTTGTATGCCACCTCGACGGGCAGGCGATGACTCTCCTCGGGGTCGATGATTCCTCCTGTTGCAATCTGGGCCTCCAGGAGGCGTATCCCATGATCCTTTAGGATGAGTCCCTTTTTCATGGCCTGGAACAGGGAGATTGTTTTACCAGAGTAGGGATCTCGGTAGCCAGTCACGGCACGCTCGGCAGACAACAGCTTGTCTTTGAATTCTGGTCCCACAATTCCCATTCGGACAGATTCACTGACTGTGAGTTTCAGGTTTTTGATTGGGTCAATAACGTAGCCTGTCGCAGCTTGGGCCTCAAGGAGCTCAAAAGCGGTGCCTGGCCTGATCATGTTCTTCTTCATGGCCTGGTAGATTGACAGGCGGTCCTTGGAGGCTTCTACGAAAACCCCAGCAATGCAACTAGTCCCCTCAAGGTACTTCTGGAGCCTTTTGCTGACCTCCTCCACCGTAATCAGACCTTCGTTCAGCTCAGTGACAGTCTGTTGGTCTATGATCTCTGAGCGTAACAGTTCCTCCATGGTGATCTGTTTCCTCAGACCCTTGAACATCAGCCTCTTGTCTCCCAGTGCCAACAGACGTAAGCCTCCTTCCAACTTGCATCTCTTGAGCAGCTCAGCGTAAGATAGCTTCTCGTCCGTGACAGGGTCAATAAACCCTTTCACCTCATTGGCCAGTCTCTCATTGGTTTCCTTGTTGATGTATCCTCTCTGCATGGCCACATCTGTAGGGAGATGGAAATAGAATTCAGGATCCATGATGCCGCCTGTTGAGCTCTGAGCTTCTAGTAGTTTCAGAGCGTAGTCCTCGGGGATGAGCTCTTTTTTCATGGCTTGGTAGAGAGAGACGATTTTGCTGCTGTATGGGTCTTTGAAGCCTGTAACGGCTCGCTCAGCTGACAAAAGTTTATCGTGTATTTCTGGGCCCACAACTCCCTTACGGACGGCCTCGTCCACAGTAAGTGTCTCATTTCTCACAGGGTCAACAATGAACCCTGTGGCGGCCTGTGCTTCCAGGAGGCCAAGTGCAACCTCAGGTTTCAAGAACCCTCTCTTCATCGCCTGGTAAATGCTGATCTTGGAGCTGGAATCAGTCATAACCCCAGCCACGGAGCCCGTACCAAACAGGTACTGCTTCACGCTCTGTAACTCCATGATGTCGCGGATGGTTCTCTTCTCCTGTTTCAGCAGGTTGAACATCTCGAGGTCAATGATGCGGGCATGGTAGAGCTCCTCAATGGTGATCCTGCGTCGGATTGTCTTGCAGGACGTCTTCTCCTCAACATTAATATAGATCTCTCTCTGCTCCATGATCTCGATGATGATGATGATCATGCGCTCTTTGGTAAGCGCACCAGAGCGGTACTCATCCATGAGCTTCTTTCTCTCATCCTCTGGGAGCAGGTTGGAGTTCATCACATCCCAGAGGTTCATGGACTGTCCAGTGAGCCCCTCGAGGGGAATGTCTATCTGGGTGTTTGCCAGGTCACTCTGAGTCTGTTCTTCGGTGTAGAGGTAGGTCTTCTCCACCACCGTAGGGGCCTGAGGCTTAGAGAGAGGGAGGAGGTTCATGCCTGTCTCTGGATCTTTAGGGCACTTGGCTTTCAGCTGTTGGTACGTGACGGTCTCATCTGTGTTTGGGTCTGAGAAATATTTGTTCGCCTCTGAGGGCTCAGAAAGGGTGTTGGATATTTCTTTGCTGAAGAGATCCCTCTGGTAGGCCACATCTAGAGGTACACGGTGGCTTTTTACAGCATCAATGATTCCACCTGAGGCCAGCTGAGCCTCCAGCAGGGGCATGGCATGTGCCTTGATGATCAAATCTTTCTGCATGGCTTGGAAGAGAGAGATCTTGCTGCCTGTGAATGGATCTTTGTAGCCAGTGATGGCCTTTTCAGCGGAGAGCAGCTTTTCATGGAGCTCCGGGCCAACGATGCCTGCTTTGACAGCCTCATCTACTGTCAGGTACTGGTTCTTAACTGGATCAATGATGAAGCCAGTGGCAGCCTGGGCTTCCAGAAGGGCAAGGCCTGTGTTATGTCTTAGAAGTTTTTTCTTCATGGCTTGATAGATGCTGACCTTCTCCTTAGTTGGTTCAAGGTAGATGCCACCAATGCTGTCGGAGCCCTGCAGGTATTTATTTACATTGGCATTCTCGCTGACCTGTTTTGGTGTCTTCTTACCCTGCTGCAGCAGGTCAAACGTAGCTTTGTCGATGATTTTGGATTCAAACAGTGAACTCGCTGGAACTGGGGATCTCAGACCCTTGAAACTGGCCTGTTCTTGTTTCTTGGCCTCTTTCTCATCTACAATTGTGACAACAATCCTGATTATTTTCTCGATAGTCACCTTGCCAGACCTGTACTGTCTGATCAGTTCAAGTCTCTGCTCCTCATTCAGGTACTCTGAGTTGATTATTTCCCAGATGGTTAGCTTCTTGCCTTTAAGAGGCCCAGACTGGAGCTCCATTGTAGCCTGCATCATAGCATCTTTGGTCTGAGTCTCAGAGTATTTTTGTTCCTCCTTCGCATTGATGGCTTGCTCGGACAAGCCCAGAAGCTGAAGCCCGGTCTTCTTGTCAGTGACACATCTCTTGAGAAGCTGGGTGTATGTGACGTTTTCCTGTGTGTTGGGGTCATAGAAGCATTTGGTGGCGTCAGTGGGGTTACATAGGGTCTTGTTCATCTCGTCGTCAAAGTAGCCTCGTTTGCAGGCAACATCGTGGGGGACACGGTGGCTATTAACTGGGTCAATGATGCCCCCTGTGGCAAGCTGAGCATCAAGCAGACGGATTCCTTGGTCTTTGGGAATGAGTTCTTTCGTCATGGCCTCAAACAGAGATACCGTTTTTCCAGTGTATGGGTCCTTGTATCCCGTTACAGCTCTCTCAGCTGAAAGCAGTTTTTCATGCAGCTCAGGGCCGATCACTCCTGCTTTGACAGCCTCATCAACGGTCAGCTTCTGGTTCTTTACTGGATCGATAACAAATCCTGATCCGGCTTGGGCCTCCAGCAGATTTAAAGCAGGGCCTGGCCTCATCATGTTCTTCTTCAGAGCTTGATAGAAGGACATTGTCTCTTTGGTAGAGTCAATTACTACACCTGAAATGCAGTTTGTACCCTTCAACGCTTTCTGAACCGGTTCCATTTCAGAAACTTCTTGGACTGTTTTATTGCCCTTATGCAACTTATTGTAGAGGTCTTTGTCAATGATCTTGGACTCCAGCAGTTCAGTTGCGGGGACAGGGGATCTCAGGCCATCAAATGTGATTTCGTTCTTCTTCTCTTTGTCCTCTGCCACAGTGATAACGATTCTGATGATCTTCTCTATGGTGATTTTGCCGGTCTTGTACTGGCGTATAAGGTCCCTTCTCTGGTCCTCATTGAAGTACTCAGAATTAATGATCTCCCAGATGGTTATTGTCTTTCCTTTGAATCTTCCAAACGGCACAGAAACAGTTGTTTTGCTGAATACGTCCTTTGTCTCCTCCTCCGTGTAGGTTTGAGAGCTCTGAGCCGCCTTGTCGGTGATAGGTAAAAACAGCTGGCCAGTGGCAGGGTCTGTCGTGCATTTCTCAATCAACTGAAGGTAAGTCAGGGGTTCCTTAGTACTGGGGTCAAAGTATCCTTGTGTGTCTTCTGAGGGCTTTGCCAGTACCTTGTTCATCTCCGCATCAAACAGCCCCTGTTTGTAGGCTGTTTCAAGGGGGACGCGATGGCTGTTGATTGGGTCAACGATTCCACCGGTTGCAATCTGGGCATCGAGAAGTCTGATGGCATGCTCACGATCAATCAATCCCTTCTTCATGGCCTCAAACAGGGAGATTGAGCCGCCCGTGTATGGGTCTTTGTAGCCAGTCACAGCCCTCTCAGCAGACAGCAGTTGGTTGTGCAGTTCAGGTCCAATCAAGCCTTCCTTAACAGCCTCGCTCACAGTGAGCTTCTGGTTTTTGATGGGGTCGATTATATACCCAGAGGCTGCCTGTCCTTCCAGGAGGATCAGGCCTGTTCCAGGGGCTAGCTTCTTCTCCATCATTGCTTGGTAGATTGACATCTTCTGCTGAGGTTGTACCAACAGACCACCAACACAGTTTTTTCCTTTGAGAACTGTTCTTAGTTTTTCGGTCTGACTGAGATCTTGCACATTGGCTTTCCCTTTCTTCAGCTTGTCCATTTCCTTTTTGGTCAGCAGGCAAATTTCTTGAAGTCTGCTCGCAGGGACCTTCTCACGAATGCCATCAAAGGAGAACGGAGAGTCTTTCTTCTGGTTATCACCATCCACATCATCAAGACCGCTCCGTCCGTTGGGAACTGTCTGTGATGTCTCCACCATGGTCATGTGGACCAATTCATTCTCAGGGACTTTATCAGTCTGGATGTCGATCTCCCTGGTGTGGGATGTTGGCTCCTTCTGAGCAACCTCCATCTGCTGCAATTTCTCACGCAGATTCTTGTTCTCCTCTGCGAGCAGTTTTTCCTGCTCAAGTCTTTTCCTCTCCAACTCCTGCATTTCCTTCTGCTTGTTGAGCATCTCCTTCTCCGCCTCTTTCTGCTTGTTGAGGGCGGCGTCCATGGTGGCCTGCAGCTTCTTCCTCTCCTCCTCCATCTGCTTTCTCTGACGCGCCTGCTCGTCCTTCAGAGCCTGGGCCTTCTTGACCTCCTCCTCAAACTGGCTCTCCAGTTTTTTCTTCTCGTCTTCAATGAGCTTCTCCTTCTTCAGCAGCATCTCCTTCTCATTGATGAAGGACTGCTGGAGCATTGTCTTCTCTTGTTGGATTTGTTTCTGCTGAGCAACGGCAGTCTATATGGAATGCAGGGAGACAAACAACACAATTAGAATGTTCTCAGTGGCATTTTACATGTATAATACCAAAATGTGATTCATGTGTACTGGTGTAAGGGTGCTACAATGCACTCTGCTTGTAAGAGACGCAGATCTAAAATATAGTGCAACATAAGCACAAGAAGGCAAATGGTAAGGTGATGACAGTAATATTTTACACTATCATATTATATGCCCCATTGATTAATGTCCATTTGTGGCAGCAGTGGTTTGGAGAAAAACCCTATAGGACGGATGGGGCAGTTGATAAAGCATCCTGCTATCATCCACCTCCATAGGAGGTTGGCAGTTTGAGCCGGAACGGAAGGAGGCCTAACAGACAAGGTCCAAATCAATTCCCTAAAATGATACTTCAAAGATAAACAAACAACCTTTTAGATACATTAGCTCTTCATAAGCAAAGTGCACTGCATCAAAACGACAAAATGTGACGGGGGAAAATGGTTAGTTTAGGAAGAAATTAAGAATATCAAAGGAAATAAAAGATTTTCAGATTATTAGTTCAAGGGAGAGGGTTAACAATGACACCAGCTGCTCTGTTTGCCACATTTGTCACAATACCTCTTTAGATTTAAGCTGAAGGTCTTCAGCATCCTTTTTCAGTCTAGCCTTCTCCTTTTCTAGATCAGCAATGGCTTTGCGCAAGTCATCAGCCTCTTTGTTGCTGCTCAGCCTCTGCACTTCAAGTTTCTCCACAGTAGTCATTTTCTCTTTGGTGGCTAGTTCTGTCTCGTGAAGACGGGCACTGATCTGATCCGCTTGCTTCTTGAATTTCTTAGCCTCGTTTTCAGCCCTGTTTTGGGCATCGCTGAGCTGGGACACCTGGAGTTTGAGTTTCTCTGCCTCGGCTGTGATCTCGAGTTGTCTCCTGCGTTCCGCTTCAAGGGATTTCTGGAAGCCCTCCGTCTCTTCCTCTAGACGTTGCTGCATGAGCTGTTTATCCTCGAGCAGTTTCTGGGCCTGCTCCTGAGCCAAATCTTTCTGTCTTTGGAGCATCTCAGCCTCGGCTCTCAGTTTAGATGCCTCCTGGATGGCTTGCATTTTCTCCTTGAGCATTTTCTCTGCCAGGGCTCTCTGCTGGGAGAGGTCAGACTCGGCGATCTGCCTCATGCGCGCCGCTTCCTGGGCCTCCACGCTCAGCCTGGCAGCTTCCTCCGCCAGCTTCTTCATGTTCTCAGCCTCCTTGGCCAGCAATTTCTGAGAGTTGTCTTTGTCTCTTTTGATGAGACGCTGGTTCTCGCCCTCGATGCGGAGCTTCAGTTTCATCAGCTCCTCCATCTGAATCTTGACTTTGAACAGCTCCTCCTCCACCTGAGCCTTCTGCTTGACGGCGTCGCCCACCTCGTCCTTCAGGCGCTGCAGCTCTTCGTCCAGAAGAGATTTCTGCTTGTCAGTTTGGTCCAACTGAAGTCGGACCGTTGTAAGCTCCTTTTCCACCTGGGACTTTTGCTTTAAGGTTTGCTCGGCCAGCTTTTTGTGTTTCGCCATCTCGGAATCAGCCTGGTCTTTCTGTTTCAGGGCAACTTGCTCCGCCTGTGCTCTCTTGGCAGCCTCGAACTCCGCCTCCTTTCTTAACCTCTCGGCGTCCTCCTGAGCTTTGGCCTGATTGGCTGCCTCCTTTACCGCGGCCTGTTTCTGGCGCTCTGCTTCCTCAGCTTGCTGGCGTAGAAGAGCTGCTTCCCGCTCTGCCTTCTCCTTGGCGAGCTCGGCTTCTTTGGCGAGCTTCTTCGCCTTTTCATACTCGGCCTTCAGCTTCTGCTGTGTGAGACTGTCCTCCTTCTGTTGGACGAGAACGCTCTGAGCTTGCTGCTCGGCTGCGCTGCATTTTTGGGCCGCCTGATTGGCTGCGACGATATGTCTTTCCGCTTCTCGGTCAGCCTCCTCTTTTTGCTTTTTGGCTTCTTCTGCTTTCTTTATGAGGCGCTCCACTTCGTCCTGTGCTGTTTTGCGCTGTCTGGCAGCCTCTTGCTCCGCGGCGGTCATCTTCTTCAGTTTGTCCTCCGCTTCTCTTCTGCGTTTCTCTTCTTCCAGAGCATGTTTCCTCATTTTCTCAGCCTCGTCTTCGGCACGGAGCTTACTCTGTTGCGTTTCGTCCGCGATGTTCTTCAGCTTATTCAATTCCAGCTCCAAGTCGAGCTTACCGGACGACGCCTTCTCAAAGTTGAGCTTCAGAATGCGGATTTCTTCCTCAACGACACGCCTCTGCTTGAGGGTTTCGTCGACGATGGCCTTCTGCCTCTCCATCTCGGTCTCGGACGACTGCTTGAGCTTCATGATCTTCTCGTCGATATCTTGTTTGTGCTGGCTGGCTTGGTCTTCGAGGGACTTCCGTTGGTAGGCCTCGTCCTCGGCTTTGCGTCGGAGTCGTTCGTTCTCCGCCTCCTTTTCCTTGAGGGCGATTTCCGCCTCCGTTTTCAGACGCGTGGCCTCATTGATGGCGGCAAGTTTCTCTTTGAGGATCCTCTCGGCTTCAGCCCTCTGATGTGTCGCCTCTTCCTCAGCCACCTGCCTCTGTCTCTTGGCCTCCTCGGCGATGGATCTGAGCTTGCCTGCCTCTTCGGCCAGGTTCCTCATTTTAGCCGCCTCGGCCTCAAGGAGCTGTTTGCTCTTCTCGGTGGTGGACATGCTGTCTTTTTCCGCCTTAGACTTGAGCTCAAGGAGGATGTTCATCTCACTCCTCACCGTGACCAGTTCGTCTTCCATCTGCTTCCGTTGCTGTTCCGCCGCGGTCACTTCGTTTTTAAGGCGGTAAAGCTCGTCGTCGAGGAGGGTTCTCTGTTGCTCGGCGTGGTCAAAGTCGGCCCTGAGACGTATGAGCTCTTGTTCGGCGGAGAGCTTCTGCTGGGCTGTGCCCTCCGCGAGCTTCCTCTGCCTCTCCAACTCCTGCTCGGCCATCTCTTTCTGCTTCAGGGCCGACTCTTCGGCCTTGCCTCTCTTCTTGGCCTCGCGCTCGGCCTCCTCCTTCTGCTTCTCCGCCTCCTCCTGGGCGACGCTCTTCTTGTGGGCCTCCTCCTCCGCCTGGAGCCTCAGGCGGAGGGCCTCGTTGGCCTTCTGCCGCCATTTCTCCAGCTCTTTCTCGGCCTCCGCCCTGGCGCTATCGGCTTCCTCCTGCTGCTTCTTCAGGCGGGCAGCTTCTTCCTGGAGCTGGAGGACGGTGCCGTGCTCCTGCTTGAGGGACTCCTCCAGTTTGGATGTCTTCTCCACGTAGGACATGCGTTTGCTCTGGAGTTCGGCAGCGGCACTCTTCTGAGCTATTTCCTGGACCACTTTGATCTGCCTGTGTTTCTCGAGCTCGGCCTGTTTCATGTGCCTCTCGGCCTCCTCGGCTTGCTGTTTGAGGTTCTCGAGGTCCTCCAAGGCCTTCTGTTTCTGCTTGGCGGCTTCCCTCTCAGCTTCGGCCTTGATTTTGAGTTCGTCCTCGGCTTTGCGCTTCTTCTGAGTCTCCTCGTTCACCTGTTTGCGGAGTTTCTCTGCCTCTTCTTGGGCGGTTTTTCTCAGCCTCTCGGCCTCGGCCGCCTTGTCGCGCAGCTGCGTGACCTCCATCTCCGCGGTGGACTTCTGTCTGACGGTGGTCTCCAGCTGGATGCGGATGACGCGGATCTCCTCCTCAATCTTGGAGCGGCTATGGAGGGCCTCTTCCACCTGCTGGCTCTTGTTTTTCATCTGCTGCTCCGAGAGGTTCTTGAGTTCGTGCAGTTCCAGCTGGATGTTGTGCTTTTGCTTGGCTGCGTCGACGGCGACACATTCCCTCCTGCTGACCTCCTCCTGCATCATGAGTTTCAGCTCCTGAGCTTCCTGCTCCGCCTTGGCTATGGCCTTAGCGTGAGCCGCAGCTAACTGCTTCTGTTTGTCTAACTCGGCCTGCATCTCGGCCATTTTTTTCCTCTCTTCCGCTTTCTGCTTCTCTGCAGCTTTCTGCATTAGTGGAATCAAATGGTAAAGAAAGGATTATAATCAAGCATGACAGGTTAAAATGTTAGGTAGCACTGTACATCAATGTGCCTCTGTACTTGTGTAAAAACACTGACATTGTTAAAGCAATTGCAGTGTATTTACGCAAGTATGAGTGCAATTTCATGTACTGTGTTGCCAAATGTTAATTATTAGCTTAAAGATATGTTTAGATGTAAATTCATGACAATGTTAAAAAAAATCACGATGCATGTTAAGGTAAGTCATACAAAAAGAAGGATTTCAAGACGGAAGTTTTATGGATCATGAGTTGGTCAATTAATGTATGGATATAAGACATCACTTCACAACACAGTAAGGAACTCACGTGGCATGCAACTGTAGCTTTTCAAAACATCTGCTTTTATGCTAATTAGCTACACAAAGTCTTATTGGTCCATCAAAAAAGACACAGTACCTAAGCAAAAAGTTTCAAGGCAGCTGTGGTTTGATGAAGTCGGATCCGAGGGATTATTTGGATCACTATCTAAACTATCTCTAACCAGTATTTGAGGAAGGAGAAAATGGCTTCAGAACATGTTAATAGGTAACTAACAAGGTATAAGTATATATATATATATATATAAAGTCTAAATAGTGCGATAGTTTGAAATGAAGTAATTAGTAGATGCAGTGGGAAAAAAACTAACAAAACACTGAACTGCAAATTAAGATATGGAATTGAGAAGTCAGATGGAAAAGCGTAATAGTCTGAAAGATTAAATATATTTTAAGGGTGAAGGAAGTATGACACAGTAAAAGAAATATATCTGGGATTATTTACCTCTTTAACGCCCAAACAAGATAAGCATTCATCATGACAAAGCACTGGCAAGCAGTTAGGAGAAGCAAACAAACAAAACATTAGGGTTAGAAAAGAACGGGAAAAAAAGACATAAATGTATGTTAATCTAGAAGGAAGGCTGAAAGACATGTCGACCAGCCTGAAGCATACAGAGAGCTTTGATAGAAGTTTAAGGGAGAGTGAAGCCAATGACAGAAAGGAAAGACTGGGAAGGAAAGAACCCCTTATGTCATATCTCGAATGGCACACCACAAGAGATGAATGGAGATGGAAAGGCCCAAAGTACAATTCAAGATCTTCAATTTGAGCGGTTTTCTGCTCTCAATACATGAAGATGCTCTCTAACTTTTGCTTCAGACTGAATATTAAACTGTTATTGAATGCCACACTCAGTCAACTATCTTCCAACAACAACACCGTGCATGACCGTTATCTTATTGAATGCTGAGAATTATGATTTTGATCCCATTTTGAACTAGATTTCAGTTCATTTCAGTTTCAGTTTCAGTTTCATTTTTTACCTGGTATTAGTAGATAGTGCCAAATGACCAGTTACGGACAGTGAAACATGGCACACATTTATACTTTCCTCAGCTTGCCTTATTGTTTGATCAGTCCACACAAATACTGAAGCTACAGTCATCATGCCAACGTTCCAAGCTTCATGTCAATACGAAGAAATGTCCCTTAACCAATGCATTAACTGTGTGTGTGTGTGTGTGTGTGTGTAATTGTGTGTGTTGTGTGTGAGTGGTTGATTGTTTGTTATGGGTTAGAATTAGTGGATCTTAGTATGGTTGTTCTCCCCAGTGAGTTGTCACGCACCTCCTCGTCCTCCAGGCGGCGCTGTGTGTCCGTGATGAACTTGATGTACTGGCTGGTGAGAGTCATCAGCTCGCTGTAGCGAGTCCTCAGGGTAACATACTGATGGAGAGAACAACAACATACACAAAAACAACCTGAGTTTTGGATCATCTCTGATTAGGAATCCAAATCTTCGCCTGAGATATGCTTGCTTGGTCATTTTCAACCCAATGGCAACATTCTCTTGAATTGGTGTTCAGTTCGACTGGTGCGGGTGGCACAGACCTCTTGGATGATGTTATCGGAGGCGGAATCCATCTTGCTTTTCTTCAGAGGGGAGGCAAGAGGCTCCATCTGAGCTTTGTAGGCCACCAACTGAAGCTCATAATCCTGCCACAGAGACATGTCATTTTTATCCAGTACTACCATGACAAGCAGTTCAAACGATCAGGATTCACATTGAATTCACAAATTAGTGTCCTGAATGCTTACCTTGATGGTGTCAATGTATGCCTTGGCATATTTCTGACACTCATCAACCTTGTCTTTGTTCTTCTCAATCTCTTCCAGAAGTTTCTGTGAACAAGAGCTCCATTAACAGTCTGAACGGTCATAACTGTATTTAGTATTTAGATACAGTTAAATAATATTAAGAGATGTATTTCTAGTCACCAAAAAGACAAAAATAAGTTTGACCTCAGAAACACATCACTACATTCAAAAACATGCTATATTATAAAAATTATGACAGCAACTAAACACCCCAAAATGAAACCTAAACGAGCAGTATACCTTCTCCTGGGCGAGCTGCTCCTTCAGGGTCTTGCTGTCGCTGATGGTCACGGCCTGGATGTTCTCCTGGCGCTGCTTGGCGTCGGCGATCCAGCGGATCAACCAATCGTAGCTCTCGCGGTAGTAGCCCAGCTGGCGGCCCAGCTGTTCCAGCTCCCGCTGGCGCAGGTCCATCTGGGCGAACACGGCTTTCCAGCGGTCCTGGAGACCCGAGAGGAGATGGCGGTAGTGGTCCAGCTCTGCGTCACGCTCGCTGTGGACGCGGGACATCTTGTCGCTCACTGCAGACGCCTTCTTAAGCTCCTCCTCCAGGGTGTCAAATGCGGGCTGCTCGCTTTCTGCTTCCGAACGCATTTTCTAAACATGGAAGCGTCGAAGTGAGCTGGTTAGAAGATCATGGAGTGTTTGGCTCATTCATCAGTGGTACACTGTGTTAGCCGACTTAATCACATATCATTCAATTATACACAAACAAAAAGGTAAAAAACATGGCCTTGGTAGGTTTGTGACTCCTAATGAGTTCCACAATGTTCAAAACCGACCCAGCATAATGCAGCAAGCCTTCAAACAAACTGCTAAACCTTGTGTGCGACGCTTCTGATCGCTGCCAACAGAGAGAAGACAAGGCACACTGTGCCTCATAACAGAAGGTGAGTGTTCAGGATAGAGGCCTACTTGTTCGGCTAAAAAGGGTAAGAAAAGGGCAAGGGGAACGATGAAGAAAGCGAGAGGGATTGAGGCAGGGGGCGTTCACCTTGAGCTGGGTGCGATAAGCCTCCACCTCCTTGACGTCATTGGGCACCTGGTGGACGTCTCTCAGCTGCTGCTCGTACTTCTTCAGGACACCCTCCGCCCCCTGCGTGTTACGGATGACCACCTCCACTGTCTTCAGCCTGTAGCCAGGGAGAGGAATGGACGGAGGGGGTGGGGGTGGCAGGGGAGGGGAGGGGAGGGGGGGAAAACGTTGGTGAGATCCTACACTTAACCAAACATATTTTTGCAGGCCACTAAAAGACGCTATCTAGGTAACGCCGAGAGACAGAGTGACAAGTGGAGTTGACTCACTTCTCCAGATAGACGGAGGACAGGATGTAGACCTGGTCCATCTTCTGCAGGGTGATGTCCAGCTCGGAGCGCAGGACAGGAGCAGAGGTGGACTGGGGGGAGGAGGAGGCCAGGACCTGCTCTGCCTTTTCAGCCACCTGGCCCAGGTCCTTCCGGATGCCCACCAGCTCGGCTTGATCTTTCTGGAAGCAGCAAAGACAAAGACAGCAGGTTAGAAATGGACAGTGGAAATACAATGTAATCCAAGGAACAGCTCGCTGACTAATAACGTCCCCCTCCTTTTGCTGCAGCGATAGTTTCAGGGTCTTAGATGGAGGCAACCTTCGTGCGGCCTTTCTGTATCTCCGGCTGCCTCGTCCCCAGGAGACGGCGGTGGAGGAGAAAGAGGAGCCCCAAGAACGCGAGGACCAACAGGGAGCAGAGCAGCCGAAGGAGCAGACTGGCACCCAGACCTGCCTCACCGCCTTCCTCCGCCTCCATGGAGCAAGGCACTCGAAGAGGACACCTCCAGACCTCCCTACACTTCCTCTACTTTGCCCCCCTACCTTTCTCTTCTCACGTTGGCGCACTAAAAGCCCAGCCTGGGAAAAGGGTAACGTGGCGCCGCGTCCTCCCTACCGTGAGATCCTCCCTTCCTCTATCTCTGCCTCTTTCCCATCCCTCCTCCCTTCAACTGAGTCATTCCTATACTTCTTTTCTGCTGCCCTTTGGCTCCAACCTGTGTCTCTAGTTTCTCAATCCTTCTCCTTCTTTTTATCTCTCACCCCCCCCCCCTCCTCTCTCTCTCTCTCTCTCTCTCTCTCTCTCTCTCTCTCTCTCTCTCTCTCTCTCTCTCTCTCTCTCTCTCCCCCCCCCGTCTCTCTATCTCATCTCTGAGTAGGGCTTTGTCTAGTTTCTGGAGCCAGTGAGGTCAGTATCACATTCTCGGCAGTCTCTCCCTTCCCTAAATAGTCGTGCTGCTTATCACTGGATAGCATAATGCCATTTAATTCCCTGACTCTGTCCATGGAGTCTCCACACACTAATTAAGCAACTTTCCATCTCCAATTGTTTTGGGCCATCATCATAGGTTACATTATCCAAAGGGAATACATTTAACAATGCAGTCATTCTGTATTTCAGCAACAATGAGTATCTACAGATTCACTGAATATAAGGTCTGGCAGATATATTTCAGAGGGCTTCTACTGTGGCCAAGTACCTTCTGATCTTTGGTTTTCTGGCCGCAGTCTTTGAGTGGGTCCTTGTCGATGGGCTGGCGTATCCTGGCAACGGTGCGGCTCTCACAGTCTTCCAGACGCAGACGGAGGTCTTTGATGTGGGAGATGTAGGTCTTACACACAGACTCGTCCTGCTCACCTGTGGACGTAGGCACAGAGGCGGGGTCAGAACCAGAACCATCTGGACCTCATCCTCACTGAGCAGAGGGCCAGAGGGGACAAGGTCTTGAGGTGTGAGGTGTTGGTCTTCCTTATCTGTTCCGGCATGAACAGATATTGATCAATAGGTTTGATCGGGGTGTCAGTTACGTTGTCAGACATGCATGTGTTTTACTTGTGGAGTAACATCCTGAAAAAATGCTCAAACAAAGCAGGTAGTAGTACAGGAGAACCAACACTTGGGCAAGTACACTTTACTGAAACGTTCTACTTGACAGAATGCAGAAACAGCTCAACATCTGTTCTACGAGCGGAAAAAAACGAATGCATCAAACTCATGCGGTCACTCAAAACCCTGACGCTAGCAGAAAGCATCACAGTGGAGGTGAACTGCACGTATCTAGGATGAAGTGACGAAATACTTGATTTTCAACATCCCACATGTGGTTAAAAGCATGGCCATATGCTGGTTGTGTGAACTGGAGCTTTTAGCGTATAGCTCATAGCTTAGTAGCACGTAGCCTAGCATGTCACTCACCTTTGGGTTTAGCCACAGGGCCTAGAAGGTGAATTAACAGTTACCCAATGTTGCTGAACTTTGACCTCAGCACAAATGCACAAAACGGTATTCAGAGGAAGTTTGGGCACCAGATGGAATTCGACTTGAGTCGTCCAAATAAAACCCACTGAAAGTTAGAGGTGCACTCGATTGACCTAATTTCACTCACTCACTTTTGGGACTGTTCCACAGTTTTTATTGCACCAAGTCAACTCAAACAAGCCTCCTTGAAGTACCTCACATAGGACAAAAGAGAGATTTTGAGAAAGCTCACCTTTCTCCAGGGAGCGGAGCAGGTTGTCAAAGTGCTGGGTGGTCTTGGTGAAGTCCCCCTCCACCTGCATGCGGTCTGCAGGGGCAAACTGCTCTGAGTCCTGGCTGTCCCTCAGGAAGTCCTGGTAGTGCAGCTCCAGGTTCCTCATCACCAGCCGGTACTCTTCCACCTTCATGGTCCTGAACTGGAGGGGGACAGGGAGGGAGGGAGAGAGAGAGAGATGGAGAAGTGAGGATGAACAATTGACATGATTAGGTACATTATGAATTGGGCAATACATGCAGGGAATCTTTATTTGACAGAAGGCCTACAGGACTTTTGTTTACGATGCAGGCTTTGCAAGAAACGGCCCCTCACCGTGACCACGTTCCTGTTCTAATTCAATTCCAGAGCCTCAGAAGCGCCTCTAATTCAATAGGCGTCCGTGTTTCCACGACTTGTTCTAAATATACCTCTCACCACGACACCACCGAGTTAAAGACATTGTCCTCTCAGTTGAGTGGATTTAACTAACCCTGTCCGCTTGACTACAGGTCAAACCAGGCAAAACAACTAACAATGAGAACGAGTCAGGTGATAAACGCCATCGACACAGCGCTGACATATGCTATATCTAACATGTCTCTACGAGCTGTTGTTCATGTGCTTTGAGTCTCACCATGGTGATGTTCCAAGAGCGTATCTGCTGGATGTCCCTCATCAGATACTGCCAAGAGAGCAGGCTCTTCATGTCCACGTGAAGCGTCTGCCAGAACACCAACATCTGCTGGTAGCTTCCGTCCAGACTGTGGGGGTAGAGGGAACACAATTAGCAATCAGCAATGAGCAGCTCTAAGTCACAGGTGGATTCCAACAGTAGTGCTGTCACTGAGTAGATCTATTGATTCATTAAAGCGTGGGCTGTAGTTCATGGCACGAGAACAGTTCCAGCCTATACTTTCCACTGACGATGTTGCTCTCGTCTAGCCTAAGACAGTTACAGTCCAACTGCCTGGACCAGTGTGTGTGTGTGTGTGTGTACTGGAGCCTCACTTGGACACGCTGTCGACTGCCTCCTTGTTGACAGGAGGAACCAGGAAGCAGACTGAGGGGACCAGGGCCTCGTTACCGGAGCGGTTCAGAACCTTCCACTTGAAGGGCTGGGAGTTGTTGAGCAGAGCGCACTCCTCACTCTTGTGGACTGTGATCTACAGGGAGGGAGAGATGACCCAGGCATGAGAGAGAGAAAGAGGGTGAAGCGAGCAACAAACACACAGACAAAGAGAGAGAGAGAGAGAGAGAACTAGAACTGACAGATCTAGAGAGAGTCGTTGCCATGCCTACCTCCATCTGTTTGAAGTCGCAGACTGCCTGGATGGGCAGCTTACCCCTGATGGGGGTGGTGGGGTTACGAGGCTTCAGCTGGATGATGGACTTGGCTCTCTTGTTCAGGCCCGCAACCTGGGTCTTCAGCTCGTTCAGCTGCTCCTTCTCCTCCTGGGAATTCGAGTAGGACAGAATATGTCTTAATTGTCCATCCAGGGAGAAGCATTACAGAAAATGTAGCCCTTTGTAGAGGTCAGCATAGAAGATCCAAAATGGCTTCTTCTTGATCTCATCGGTTAGCTACGCAAAGGGGTTAACAGTGGTTTCGTATGGACATGTACTGCCAAGGAGTTGTCCCCCACCTGTGCATCCTGCAGCAGGTCCTCCAGGCGGGTGGTGGTGGTTGAGCGGTCGCAGCTGTACTTCTTTTTCATGGTCTCCTGCATCTTCCTCATCCTCTCCTGAGTCTCTTTAGCGTCCGCAAAGAACTACAACACACAAGCAAAGGACTACAGGTCAATGGCGGACATTGGAAAGAGGACGAGGCGGCGTGGGATTCGGCGAGGGTCACCTCCACGGACGGTTCTGAACCCTCGCGTGGCGATGATAAAGGGTGTTAAAGAGGTCGAAAGGCGGCGTACCTGATAGTAGGCGGTGTTTTCTTTGAGGTGAGCCTCGATGCAGCAACACAGCTGCAGGATCCAGCTCCACTGGGTCTGCAGGGCTGCGGTGAAGGCCTGGGGTTGAGGGGGGGGGGGGGATTTGCATGGTTAATGATTCTCACATCCGGCATGACATGCACGATGTGAGATTCTCCACAGCGGCCGTGCGTGGTGTCGTGGCCCGTGTTGCCCAGACGGGGGTGCTATGTTCTCACCTCCACCGTCTTACTGCCGGGGTGTCCCTCCTTCAGGAGCCTCTCTCCGGAGGCCTGGATGTCGTTGACCTTTCTCTCCCTCATCTCCAGCTCTCGCATCAGTCCCTGTGGAGTTGTGAGCGAATGTCAGCTCAACTTTCTGCAGACTCCATCTGTCTCTAACTATACTGTCTATGCTAGGCTATGTAATCTCTGTTATGCTATCGTGTTGCTATATTCCTATCTATCTATCTATCTATCTATCTATCTATCATATCTCTAGTTTTGGGGCGTTTCTCCTCCGACTCACCGAGTAGCTTTCTTTCTTGGCGGTCATGTTGGTGTTGAGGTCGCTCCAGTCGTAGTTGACCTCCTCCTCCTCCTTGTCGTTCAGCCACATCAGCTCCTTGGTCGCCGCCGTGACGAAAACGTGGAGGGAGTCCAGGTTCCGCAGACGGTACTTGGAGGAGTTCTGCAAACGGTGAGGAGAGGGCCGTTTTAGAGGACATGTGTGTTCAGGGATATGTCTATGAATGTTATCTTAGACTATTGAATGTAATTTAATAAAAGCTATTAGCCATTCTAATAGCTTTTATGCTTCTTGTTTGAGCAGAAGGGTCTCTCACCAGTAGCTTGGCATACTGCAGGTCCAGTTTGCCCAGGTATTCCCTGTACTTGCCTTTACTGACCGGAGACAGCTGGTTCTGTGAAGACACATCACACACAGCATACATCAGCTATGGAACAGCTCGAGTTGAGACGAATACAGTTCTGTGTTTCCACAACCAGCCTGGTGGACCCCTGACTCCATCACCCCTGACTTACCTCATCAGCCTTGGCCCGTTCGATCTTGGTGCGGAAGTCCTCCACAGTCTGGTGCAGGCCGCGATGGCTGCCCAGCTGGGACTCGACGGCGGGCAGGTCGGTGCCCCACTCGCCCTCCTCGATGCGTCGCTGGTTCTCCTCCACCCAGGCCAGCAGGTCCTGGGCGTAGCGCAGGGTGACATCGTCCAGCTCTGGGCGCATCTGGGGGGGGCAGGGTTAGGGTTAGGGTTCTGTCTGTATCCCCCAAGGCCACGGCAGAGACCGCGTCAGCCCCGGCTTCCACATTGGTCCAGTGAAGGTGCGGAGGGGGGCAGCCAGTGGAGAGGTTTGGAGTATTTTGATGTTCGCTCGAGGGGCAAACCCAATTTTTTTCCTGTGTATTCTAGAGCTCTGACAGAGGACTTGAACCACAGCCTGAGCGAGGCCACATACCTTCGTAGAGGACTGGGTTTGCTGGGTTTGCTGGACCTGGGCGGCCGACACAGCAGCCTTCAGACGCAGGTTGTAGTCGCTGCGCAGGTTCACCAGGCGCTCGTGGAGGCGGTACACCCTGGAGGGGCAGAGAAAGGATTTGAGACGTGCAAACGGAACGTTCCAGACGTGTCGGATTATGCTATCGACACAGGGGACGTAGACACAAAACGGCTCGTCCGAAAAGCCTGGCTAACGAGTGGTTGGCGTTAAAACCGATACGGTTCGACAGGCGCGTTTTTGTCTCGACAGTTTAGACGTGCTGAGGACTGGGAGTCTCCTTCACCTGCGGTACATCTGCTCCGCCTGCTGGTGGCGCCCATCCTTCAGCAGCTGCACGTCGTTGAAGAGCAGGCGGATCATGTCGTCGGCATTGTCCAGGTCCCGCTCCACCTCGGCCGTGTGCTTGGCCGGCTTGCCCGAGTTCAGAAGACGGATATCCTGGAGGGAGGGGAAAGGGGGCGGGGTGGGGAGGAGAGAGGCAAGAGGTGTCAATACTCCTTAGGACGTCAAGATTTAAGTCGATTTGAGTCATGCAGTTTTGAGCAGTGAGGTATTGAGAGGTTTGAATGAGGCCTATAGACCGACGGGGGGAATGTATGGCTTCGTGTGAAGCTCAGGCATATGACTGGCCGTGACATGACTACCCGTCCTGTTGCGCTGATTGGGTGATTGGGGACAATTATGTGTGTTTTTTAAGAGGATTGTGTTTCCCAGCTCCTCCAGCTCCAGCTCTGGGCCCCATCATCTGATTAGCCTCCCATCCCCAGCCCCAATCCTAGCCCCAGTCTCCCAACCCTAGCCTGGACCCTAGCCCCAATCCTAGCCCCAGCCCCCATCACTAGTCATATTCTCCAGCCCCCCAAGGCCCAAGACACCAGTCCCTAGCCCCCAGTCCCTAGCCCCCAGTCCCTGGCCCCCAGTCCCTAGCCCCCAGTCCCTAGCCTCCAGTCCCTGGTCCCCAGTCCCTAGCCCCCAGTCCCTAGCCTCCAGTCCCTGGCCCCCAGTCCCTGGCCCCCAGTCCCTAGCCTCCAGTCCCTAGCCCCCAGTCCCTGGCCCCCAGTCCCTACCCCCCAGTCCCTAGCCCCCAGTCCCTAGCCCCCAGTCCCTAGCCTCCAGTCCCTACCCCCCAGTCCCTACCCCCCAGTCCCTGGCCCCCAGTCCCTACCCCCCAGTCCCTAGCCCCCAGTCCCTAGCCTCCAGTCCCTGGCCCCCAGTCCCTGGCCCGCAGGTGGAGGACTCACCGTCTGCAGCAGGGTCTCCAGCCGGTTGAGCTGCTCCTCACAGTTGCCAGACTCCATCTGGACTTTGGTGACGATCCTCTGGAGACGTTCCAACCTGCAGAGGGACAGCAGAGCTTCAGTGTCCGACATGTGACCAGCCGGCACTCGCCCGACTTGGTTCTGAGTTAACAGATCGCCATGGACGTAACTCTTGGGCCTAAAATCATTTGCCTGATGTATGATAAACCAAGTGACATCAAGATAGTGTAATGATCTTAACAAATGAGCCACAAACACAACACACACCCACACACACACATTCAGTACACACACACACACAGATGAAGATCATAGAAGACAGACTTACGATCTCCTGGTGTGTATCAGATACTGTAATCTACAGGGGTCAGTCAAAAAAGCCATAATCCATAATCTCCCTGCCCTCTCTAGGGTATAATCCCAGGTACAAGAGGGGCGGTGCCTCCGCCTACAGCCATCTGAGGGGTGTCCTCGTTTAGACTGCGTCCCTCTGAATGAGGCCAATGTCTCTGGTCACCGGGGCTAACGTCCACCCTGCTAGTTCAGCCATTCCTCTTTGCTTGCTCACACTCAGAACAGCTACCAGACAAAGACGTCTTATGACCAACCCTTGGACCAGCCCAGCTCCTCACACACACACACACACACACACACAGTCCATATTTGATACTGTACAGGATGTTGCTAATAGCATTTAAATGGTTGGACCAGTTTCTCTTCATGTTATTGCATCATGACAACCCAGTTCTGTCACTCTGTCCTCAGAGATGGCTGTCCATTTGAGAGGAGATATGATCAGGCACTACTGCGTGAGAACAGAGGCGGCAGACTGATCTTCGTGAAGAAGTAAGTAGTAGAAACACTGAGCAATGCTTCTCCTTTAAAAACTTTTCTTCCCTGTCCTGCTAAGTCTTAGCCCTTGATGGTTGAACAGGGTTGTGTTTGATCAAGTCTTACATAATGGGAATATATTTCTTTCTCTCCTTAACTTCGGTTTCAAATAATTCCTTTGAAATCCATGATAATGGTCTGAATTTCTTTTTTGATCACAAGACACCCAGTGTTGTACCAGATGATGATGAGTCATGTCTGAGTCTAGACAACCGGGTTCACATTAGGACACCACAAAGGCACTTTAACTCCTGAGGACAACCGCAGGCTTGTACCAGCTTCCATGCCAACCACCAACAGCAAAACCCAACAAACCAATGCCCAACCACAGACCATGAGAACCTTTTCAACAATGACCCGCTTTCCTCCTATCCCCAACCGGTGTTCCTCATGACACTGTGTCGAAAAGATAACCAACTGTGGATGTTGCTACAGCAGACCAGGGAGCAGATGAGCGTGATCCTCCACTCACCTCTCAAACTCGATCCTGAGCAGGCGCTCTCTCTCCAGGATGGCTACGTGCAGACGGCCCCATTCCTTCTCCACGTCGATGGGGTCGTAGCCTGGGGGGACCTTCACCTGGCCACTGTGCACGGCACTCTGAGGAGAGAACCATGGAGAGGTGAGGAGAGGGGAGGAGAGAAGAGGGGAGGAGAGGTGAGGTGAAGGAAGGAGAGAGGAGAGTAGAGGACAGCAGAGAGAGAAGAGGGGAGGGGAGGGGAGGGGAGGGGAGGGGAGGGGAGGGGAGGGGAGGGGAGGGGAGGGGAGGAGAGGAGAGGAGAGGAGAGGAGAGGAGAGGAGAGGAGAGGAGAGGAGAGGAGAGGAGAGGAGAGGAGAGGAGAGTAATGGAGAGGTGAGGTGAGGTGAAGGAGGGGGAGAGGAGAGGAGAGGAGAGGAGAGGGGAGGAGAGTAGAGGGGAGGAGAGGAGAGGGGAGGAAAGTAGAGGGGAGGAGAGTAGAGGGGAGGAGAGGTGAGGTGAAGGAGGGGTAAAGGAGAGGAGAGGAGAGGGGAGGGGAGTGGATGGGAGGAGAGGGGAGGAGAGGAGAGGAGAGGAGAGGGGGGAGAGGAGAATTCCGTGATCTACCTCAAAGGACTGGTAGATGAGCTTGGAGCGGTGTTTGTCGGTTTCCTTGGCAGGGAGCTCTGTCTCTTTGAACTTCAAAAACTGACGCCACAGGATCTGAAGAAAAATTCAATTTGGGAAACGTAAATTTTCCCACGATAACACTTTTGGTACATCAGACAAACCCCAAAGCAGATGCTCTAGTTAATCTATGATCTTGAGATTCAAATGATCCTCGTGAGGTCTCATCACTATAACATTTCAAAAGGTTTCATCGTCTAAAACATCTGTCCTGGTAACAAATGTTAACTGTCACTGTTCACTAATTCATATCTTCATAATGCTGAAGTTGGCTTTAACCTGATGATATTACTGTAGCATTACCATGGCCAGGATTCACAGACACTCACACAACCAAACACACATAAACACACAAACAGACACACACACAAGCACACACGCTCAGTTAAATGTCCCTGAGCTCGATCTTTTTAACGAGCCAAAACCCAAACTAGATTATCTGTCAAATCAAAGCCAATCCAGTTGGTTAAATCGAAACAAGATGCATGAGGGTGTGAAAAAAAAAGACCACGGCAAACACAGCTGTCACAGCATAGCATCTATCCTACTTTAGAGGTCATGAAAGCGAATGAAAAAATCGATATTTATCGGGAACGACTGGGACTTGAAAGGGCTAACCAATATCAGGAAACGACAAAAAACTAAGTATGGAATGTCTGGTCTGATCAACCCCGTTCTGCTATCGACCAAAACTTCGAGCCACGCCACGGTTCAGCTGCAAGGCTACGCCCTGACAGGGGAGTGGCACGGGGAAGGTTCCAGAGAGGATTAGATAAGTCAGATAATATCTTTGCCTTCGGGATCTGTTTTTCTCATCTCCAGAGCCACTCCACCCAGGGCTGCCCAGCCTCACACAATGCGAGCCGAAACAATAGGATTCCGCAGCGAAAACACACAAACACTGTTATAACTTGATTTGGCATTCAGTCACAGACCTCCCTGCTCTTCTAATCCCTTAAGTCTTTCAGCTGTGTACAGTACATCCACCGGCTGGGTTGACGAAACAAGTTGAATGTAAAATATATGTATGGGTTAAGGTTGGTCTGTCTAGGTACAGGCCAGTATTTTAAAAGGCCAACTTTTATTTAGTTAGATCCTTTATCTACCTTAAATATGACCTAAAATCACAATGCTGAGTTTCCCTACTGGAACTGAAATGAACACTTCTGAAAAAAGCGTTTGACTGTAATCTCGCCGCTCTTGTCATGGTCTGTTAGTAATGTCTACGTCTAAATCTAAGTCTGAAAAAGTCTCAAAGTTTAACGTGAACAAGTCGATCTGCGGTGAGTATTAGGATCATCAGCACATCCTCAACATCGTCGTGGTGATGATCCTCACCATCATCACCGCTGCCATCGCAATCCCTCATCATCACCGCGAGCGCTCCGGTCACCCACCTCTATCTCCTCGTAGCTGCCGGGGAACCTCCTCTCCTCGAAGATGATGACATGGTGTCTGATCCACTGGAGCAGCAGGGTCACCAGCTCATAGTACTCCTGCCAGCGCAGCTCCAGCTCCTGGAGAACCACAACACACACACACACCTGGTCAGGTAGCGAACACACACACACACCACGGCAGACCTGGTCGGTAAGCGAAAGAGACTCGAGGGTGTCTCTCTCCGGTCTGCCAGCCTGCCCTCCATTCTAACTCCCTAACTCACACACCACACTCTGTCAATTAGGGGTCAACAGCGCTGGCCTTGTCTAAACTGACAAGGGATAGAGGGAGAGAGGGAGAGAATGAGAGAGGGAGAGAAAGAGAGAGAGAGAGAGAGAGAGAGAGAGAGAGAGAGAGAGAGAGAGAGAGAAGGAGAGAAGGAGAGAGAGGAGAGAGGGATGAGAGTGAGAGAGGGAGAGAGAGAGAGAGAGAGAGAGAGAGAGAGAGAGAGGAGAGAGAGAGAGAGAGGAGAGAGAGAGAGAGAGGGAGAGAGAGAGAGAGAGAGAGAGAGAGAGAGAGAGAGAGAGAGAGGAAGAGAAGGAGAGAAGGAGAGAGAGAGAGAGAGAGAGTTGTGGTTGTGCTGTGTGTGGTTGTGTTGTGCTATAACTCTAGGCTTGGATCCTGTTCAGCTGAGGTAAACACCACAGGTTGTTCATTTCCTGTGGCCAAATCTAACACCACAGGATCCCTGTTGATGTTCCAAGTACAGGCCACACTGGGAACAATTCATAGGGATGGCCAGGTTACAGGCTCTGTCAACTAATATCCAAGACGTGCAGTAAAGAGGCATTAAATAGGCTATTGATTCCAGTCTAGCAAATATCTTCTACTTTATGTCGTTTCTGCTGCATTTAATGGTCTGTACTATTCTGAATTGTATGGTCCGCTCTATCGAGTTTACAGGACACAGCCTTGACAGAGATTTTAATCTGTAGTAGATATTTTCGATGTATGTATTAATGATCGAGATGTGTTGATTTCGTACTCACATTGGCCACCACTCCTCCTTGGACGTCGGGCACGCGTGGCATGGCGTCATACAGCGATGACACGTAGGTGATGATGGACTTCTCATCGGGGGTGAGCGACATCCACATCTGGAGAAGGGAACCAGAGAAGAAGATGAGATCCCTCCACCTACGGATGGGATGGAGCGGCCCTCACACCAGCCTCAGACCTGGGCCTCTCTGGACTCAATATCGCAAACATGGGGAATGGCCATCTTCTCTCCAGGAGTATGTATTTTATATTGTATTTCATACTGTAAATTGGCAACTTATATTTTATTTTATGGCAACTTATATTCTACTTTATTGAATAAAAAAGTATTCTACATATTCTACATATTTTATTTTAAATTGTATTCCACTTAGTATTGCTAGTTTATGTATCCTTAGTATAGATAGACCATATATCAAAAATTTAAGATTCCTATATGTTTATTGTATGCACCTTCCTGCCAAAACAAATTCCTTGTCTGTGCAAATTTTCATGGCGAATAAATCCCTTTCTGATTCTGATTCTGAGACATCCACTCCCAGGGGGCCCTGAACAGGTAGAGGGTATCCTGGCTCCAAGCTAGGCCAGGGGGAGGAACCTCCACAGCCTCAGGGGAGCCTTACCTTCTGGGTCGAGGAGCCGGGTCACCCCCAGGTCCTTCTCGGCCACGTTGAAGGCCTGCTCCAGGTTCTCCACGTTGGTTTGACGGTACACCTTGCTCATGTCGACCAGTCTGGGCCTGGACACACACACACGCACACACAGCATTAACTACATCGTTCGTAAGAACTACGACTGACAGGTTGACAGAGACTGGAAGACACAATGCTCTGGGGGCCAACATATTCATTTATCCGGACATTCGATCGCTTCCCCCTTCTTTTGAGATTTAGAGTAGATAGACATCGACAGATACCGGGGCTGAAGCTTTGTCTGGCATGTAGGTGTGTCAGAAGCCTGGGAGCTTGATAATTAGCTTAGGGAGTTCATGACTGGAGGAGAACTGCCACCTGTCTGTCTTTCTGTCATAAATCTGAGGGGAACATCTGCCTGCTGCCTGTCCTCTGGGGGGGGGGGGGGGGGGGGGGGGGGGGCTGCCCATGGCTGGAATGTGATGCACTGCAGGGCTCCAAAGACACACGCCTCCTTCGCTAGCACCTGCTCCGGGGAAACAGGGCCTTGAGAATCTGACGCGATGCACACGATTGCGAAATGCTTGAGTGCAATTGATTGAGTCGTGGAGTGGTTCTGCAGAACCACTAGATATGTTTGGCCATGATCACAGCAGGAGAAGAGACTGACTGTAGTTGTATCTTAGACACGGCAACGAGACTGCCACCACTATTTTCGAAACACTGTAACCAACCGTATGATAATCCTCAATTCTCAAAACAGAGTTCCAATGACAAGCTAAGAGACGGGCCTATAGAGAAGAGAAGCTTCGACAGCAAACCAATAGAGTAGAGAAAGAGAGAAACTATAATAGCGTGTTCAAACAAGTAAAAAAAATAAAAAAAACGACGGCTAACTGACACAACATAAACAGAGTCTATGAAAGCGAACCGACGCAGTTTAAACGAGGACAGAGACACTATGAGAGCAGACTCCTACAGCTGTTTGACGTGGAGGGTGGAACGGACAGCGTAGTGGTCTCCAGGGCTGGCGGGGGACGCAGCCTCCTGGTAGCGCCCCTCCCGGAGGGACAGCTGCCTGGCTGGCCTGCTGGGGCACGGAGCCTGGCGCCCCCCTCCCTGGAAGCTGTGAGAGCTCCAGCCCTGGCCCAGCTCCTGGTCCCCTGAGTGGGACTCGCTGCTGGAAAGGGTCCCCGGACTCTGGGAGCCCCTGCCTGAATCCCAGGAGGAGCCCTCCGAGGGGACGTCCTCGCACAGCATGACCACGCGGTCCTCGACGTCACTGATCGACCCGGTCACGCTGCCCACTAAGCTGCCGCTGCGCTTCCTGTGTTTGAAACGCTTCTTCAGGTTCTGGATCATGATGCCTTGTGGGAGTTGGAGTTCCTCGAGCACAAATGTGGAAATGAATTGGGTCCTCCAACAGTAGGTGGGAATGATACTCGTTCACCTGACTAATCCGCCTCAGGTTCTCTTGCACCAGTCATGACAGCAAACTCTATTGTCGATGGTTTGTAGTTGCAGTTTGGTTCCAGGCTCTAGAAAACGTCCGTCGAAAGTCCCTTACGCGTTCAGTCAAACCTTCTCCTCAGATCGTCATGTTTGAAATGCAGTCTCAGAGTCAGTTGGCTGCTCTCCCTCACCCTCCTCGAGAACGGAAGCCTCCTAGTGGCAGACCAAGGCGACTGCAGTCTTCTCCTGTCAGCTCACGTCAAAAGTCACCAAACTCAAAACCTTTCATGACACCAGCTCGGCCCAGGCCCACCTGGAAACCTCCGCGGGCTCCTCAGGGAGTTTCATGGGTCGGCAGAACGACAGCTTACAGACGCGTGGAGATCACAGAGGAGAAGCGAGAAGCCTCAGCGAGGCATGGACGAAGTTGGGTTAGCAGTGACTGGGTAGAGCTGGAGTTAG